>NC_044252.1:7708636-8013863 GCF_003957555.1 Calypte anna | reverse complement strand
GAAATACTTTGCAAATAAAAAGGCAGAAAGAGTAGGTTGGAGAAGGATTACCACTTTCAAATATATATTCTCTTTTTACCAGTTACAAAAAATTAAATTACTTACTAGAAAAGTGAATTTCTAACAGAGAAAGCACTACAAATGAGGATTTATTTTTCTTTATTCACAAGCCATCAGCTTCTCACTAAGACATGTAGCAAAAGCTGTAAGTCTGCATTAATGATTGGGTCATAAGGATTTAAGTTTTTCTGAGAAAAGTCGCAATTTCCCAATTAAAAAAAAAAAAAAATCAGAAGCTAGCTGCAACAGCATTAAGGAATTTTACTGTAAGAGAAGCACAAATTATAGTACCACTAAAAATTCAGTCAAAGCAAGGTACCAAAAACAACAAAATGACAACTTTAGAGCCTGAAAATACTGACAGCAACTCAGTTATATTTCCTGCAAGGCTAAGTTGGGTTTTTTGTGTTTGTTTGGGTTTTTTTCCACTTCTCACTGTATGATTGTTACATCTGCTTGATTTTTTCTTTTATTGTACATCACCTTTATGAAATCACTATGCCATTTGGAACATATGCTATATACACCAGCTAAACTGTCACATTCTTTATACCTTTTATTCTTTTCTCACAATCTCTGAATTATTTTCATAAAGTAACCTGACCATATGGGGGGTGGGATGGAAGAATCAATATCCAGACCTGATGATACTTTCCATTCTAGAATCTTGCTTGTTCAATTTTCAGTAACCTACACAATTGGGACTTTGGGCTTTAAAATTTTCTAGATCTCTTCTGAGGTGAAGCATCACCTTCCAAGATCAGATCTCTTGACACATCATGAAGATGCAGTTTCCAAGAACCCAGACATTGTAGCCTGGTTCTGCAGGCTCAATAGTTACTACTAACACTCCAAGGTACCCATTTTACTTAAAATAATCCTTTTCCCAAAGATCCAATTTTATGAGTACTAGACTATGCTATAATTTTTCACTCAAGGATCTCTGACAGTTGAGATACATATCATAACTTTTGATGTAGTTGCCGACACAGGAAATAGCTTAAAAATACATCAAGCTATTGGAGAGCATCCACATGTGAGCAAACAGGGATTGTGAAGAGTCTGGAAGGGATGACTTATGAGGAGCAGCTGAGGTCACTTGGATTGTTCAGCTTGGAGAAACGGAGGCAGAAGGGTGACCTCATTGCAGTCTATAACTTCCTCACGAGGGAAAGGAATAGAACTGCTGCTTTCTTCACTCCTGTGACCAAAGACAGGACTTGGGGAAATGGTAGGAAGCTGAATCAGGGGAGGTTTAGATTAGATATTAGGAAAAGGTTTTTCACCCAAACAGCAGAGCGTTCCCCCCAGTGGAACAAGCTCCTCAGGGAAGTGGTCACAGCACCAAACCTGAGTTCAAGAAGCATCTGGGTGATGCTCTCAGGCATTTGCTGTGATCTTGAGGGTGCCCTACCCAGGGACAGGAACTGGACTTGGAAGGGACCCATCAGGATCATCAACTCAGTATATTCTATGTGTCTATAATACTAACATCCCGTTTCCAGACTCAACCCATTAACATCATCTGGGTGACTTCCATATGTGTGTGATGTTTTCAGATGGAAGACTTGTCTGTCCCCCATTTCTTGCCCAGACCAGAGTCTCTTGCCACACAACCCTTTTCTTCCTTAGAAAGAGTGGTGAAAGACCTTGCTTTTAGATTCTTTTATAATTTTATAATATAATCAACTTTGTGAATTACCCTTTGATAATCAGCTGACTAAAGTCCCCACTATGAACTTAGCTTCCTGCTTTGGAGTTTGGTCTTTACATTCCTTTTACAGTAATGATTCCTTAATTCAAGGGCCTTTCAAAATCATAGGCAGTTTGTGGATCCATCTGTTGCTCTTGTTACATTATCACTAAAAAATTGTCAAAAATCAGAAAAAAGGAAGAGAAAATACCCCTTTTTAAAATGGACTTTCAGCTGCTCTGTATCTTTGTATTGAATTAATGATCTCAAAAAGAAATCATGCACTGTAAATAAGCCAGTTCTGAAGGAAGTCTCAAAACAAAATTATTCACACATCACAAAACATTTTTCATATGAACTAAACAGCACAGCTGATGCATTTTTCCCATGAGGTAAATCATTCATCACTAAAGAGCTCCAGAATCATCAGAAAAGAGTGGCACATTGGTTTTCCCCTTCTTTTTTCTCTTTTTCCCCTTCTTTTTTCTCTTATCAAGTATGTTAAGGGTTTACACTGGCTACTGCAGCCAGAAAACTTTGTCTCATCCTAGAAATGATAGCTTTAGACTCTTCTCCTCACAGATCTGAATGATCAAGACAGCCTAAACATTAGCAGCCCATCCAAATGCCTTCTAGTTATTGCTGTCCCTTTCAACCTTTGTCACAGCTCACTTATCTTCTCTCAAATTACATTTTAAAAGTAGTACCAGAACAATTGCATTTTTAGCTAGGTCTATGTAGTGCCTGCTCTTGAAAAGGTTCTAAAATCCTGACAGTCATATTCTCCAGCAATACAAGCATACAGATGTGCTAAAACACACTTCAGAAAGCATATACTTATCACCCCACATCCTCTAAAGTGAGTTCTATTGAACTTGAGTATTTTCTACAGTATTTTTTATACATATAGTACTATGAACCATTTGTGGTTTGGACCTGCTTCCTCTGAATAAGCAACATCTTTGAAATCAGATGGTATTTATTCCCTCAGCAGGCTGAAAGCATCCTGTCACACTAGGAGAAGTACCTCCTGGAAAAGACATGTCAGCTGATTTCTCAGGGGGGCTTTTTTTCCAAGATTCTGTCCATATTTCCTGATAAGAATATTTCATATACACCAAATCTGTATTTTGAGACTGTCTGGTAGACAACGACCTTGCACATTTATTACCTTTTGAAATTCTTTGGAGATCTTATTTTATTCTTGTGTTTAGAATGAGAAATATTTCTCAGATCCACAAGAGAAAAGTTATTTTTTCCACTGATAACAGGGTTCATGAGTGGTACAGCCTGAGGAATAATATACTCTTCTCAGCCAGAGGACCAGTAAAGGGTGTTTGTTGTTACAGCCCAGGCCCAAAGCAAGCTTAAAGCTGGGGGGGAATTTAGCTCATTGTACCTTTTACATGTTACAGATAGGTATAACAGAGTAAGATATGGATGGTCCTTCCTTGAAGCCTAGATTCCAGCCTAGATTCTGCCACATTCCAGACCCAGCCTGGACACTCTGAAGACCAAGGTCAGCATCTGCTCTAATGATGCTTTCCCTGTTCCTTGTCCTGGTGGCTACAACAAAGTTGAGATGTTCCAAGTCAGCTGCATGACCAGATCCTGCCAGCAGCAGTGATCGCCAAGTGTATTTAAACCTACCTCTAGACAAGGAACCTGGGCAATTTGGGAAAGTCATCTTTCCTCCCTTCCACTCCAATTCCCCTCCAGTCTAAGAGACGTTTCTGGGCAGTGAAATGAAATGCAATATTTTCTTTTCTCATTTATGATGTTCTATACCTCCTTGGACTTCTATCCATGCAGGACATTACATTGTGCTGCACTGGTTGAAGTGGGGGGGAAAAGGGGTTCTAAATGGGAGGAAGATCTATCTTTTTTTTTTTCCAGATTAACTCTACACTTGAGCAGCAGCAGCATGGACTAATGGTTTTCTGGTAACTCTCAGGAGCTGCGTTTCTTTGAAGATCAAAACGGGATGAATATTTTTTTGTGAGCAATGACCAAATATATCAGCTAAACCACAGAGAATGCAAAACAGAAAGATTGTACAAATTAGATAAAAGCATCTGTAGAGTCCTAACACAGTCTTCAGGAGCTTTCTCTTGAGAATTACAACTAGATCATACCTAAGGCAAAAGATTTCTTCAACATCTGTCAGTCATTTATTTATGCTCAAGATGGCTGCAGAGAATTGGTAGCAATTGAATTAGGTTCTAAATAAAGGTAAATCTTATGTTGAATGACTCTTAAGATTTCAAGCTGACCAACCAGGTCACCTGTGATACAGAAAAAAAAACATGGAACTTGCATAATAATATTTTTTTATAATAATATTTTTTTTCCTGAAAAGATACACTCTGATGTAATTAATATTACAAGTCATTAGCATAATATTAGAATAATACTTAAGATACATGGATGAACACTGAGCTATTCCCATAGGTAATATTCGATTTATACATTGATTTTAAAACACATAGAAATGCACGATGAAAAGAAAGGTAGTGTTTTCTCCCAAGACTGTCAAACAGCCTTGTCTTTGTGTATATTAGAAGACAACTTTCACATTGTGTGAAAATGCCCTGTTTAACACTGGGGTCAAGATGCTCAGAGCTCAACCAGTTGTACTACACCAAGCCCCAGGACCCAACACAAACTTCTAGTGACCACAGCACCTTGTGTACACAGAACCCCATGAGATATGCAGCTAAATGGCATCTTTGTGCCCCACAATGTTTAATGCACTGCAAAGCAAATCTGATTCCAAGAGCATGCATATTTTTAAGTGACAAATTTCTTGCCTATGGTCCCTTACTTAAGTATTTAAATATTAAGCTTTACAAAGGAAAAGATCAACTACAGGGAATTTCATATGAAGACACATGAAACTATTTTTAAACAAAGTTTAAAAAAAAAAAAGTTTTTACTTAGCCCTTAAAATTTCAATACAGGTAACACCTTTTCTTTCTCTACTTATATAACTTAAACACTTGCAAAAAAGCAAATGCAAATATGTAGGGTTTTATTATTATGAAACTGAAAGCCAGCATGACCTAGCTTAAGTTCAGCATACCAGCTGAAGTTACACTCTTGGCAGACAGTATTATGTTACAGGGGAAATCTCTTTACCACCTTTCCACTCCCAGGGAGCATCACTGAGGAGCACAAACAAAAAATGAGCAATGGTGAGTCAGTAGCTCATGCTAAGTGTGGGCTTCCTGGAGAAGAGTGTGTGCAAACATGATGTTGATTTGCAGTGACCCCTGTATATGGATACATCCACAATGCATTTCTCACCTTTCCAGAGCAAATCATTATTGCTAAACACCTTTCTTGCACTCACCCACAAGGTCTCAAGTGTATTTGGGGCAGCACCAACTCCCAAGTGCACAGACTATTTTTTCTCTGTGACATACACACGTAGCATCTGTTGATGCAACAAGCAAGGCAAACTACTTGTGGGGAAATTTTAACACGCCTATACAGTTGACTAAACTGCCTAAATCCCAGAACAGGTGCACTTCCCAGAGAACACTTTATGTTCCTTGTGGAACAATGTTCAGGTTGACTGTCTCTCTGGGGTGCTGTGGACAGGGGTACAGGTGCTTGGCACTTTAGCCAGGGGTCATCACAGGCTCTGATAATCCTTACCAAGTTATCAGGTGAGTTCTCCACATTAGAAGACTTTGGGTCCCTCTCCTACCACCACCAGGCTTTTCTATTTCTTCTTCTTCCTTCCTGACTCAGGCTGAGCCCTCCCTCTGGTTACTGACTGCATGCTTGACATCAGGCCTGAGCAGCCAGGAGATCCTGTGGGTCTCTGCCAGTTAAATAACCAGCTCCCCCACCTAACCCTTCATACAGCCCCTGTGCTGATTCACCCCACAAGACAGTAATTTTCCTAAAGGGTCTGCAAGCTAAGAAATTTTGGTAATTGATTGGACTCTATAAAATAAGTTTGGGGTGAGCATCAGGTGGCAACCACTTGCTTCAGTTCCTTGCTATGAAGAGCCTAAGATCTCAAGGGCAAGTTATACAAAGCCACCAGCATAAAGCATTGCCTGGCTCTCTTCTTTGCTTTGGGTATGTGCCAGCTAAAATGGTGACTGAATCTGTCAAACACAGAAACCCTGTCCAAACACAACAGGTTTTCTACTTCCCCAAGAATGCCAACATTTTTTCAGAGTGCAGTAGGTATCCCAACAAGAAGAGAGCTTAAAGCCACTTACACAAATCAGGACAAGCTAAATTTTTGTTACCTACAGGGTCAATTGGATTTAGCTGGGAAACTATTTCTGATCTCTTTGACAATTTATACAGTCAAATGAATGACAGCAATGTCCAATTAAGCCAATTTTGGCTTAATTCTTTTGTGTTTTCATCATGGCACTCTGGTTGAGTGGTTAATACAGGATGAAGAGAAACCCATACTCACCATGACATTTCAGACACTGCATGACAGAATCCCATGTAGTATTATTTTTGGCTACTGAAAGCAAAACATTGCAGATGCTATAAAAAGCAAAGGACCCGAAATCTGAATATCTATAAGCTATTTTTAATGTAAATAACTGCCCATTTATTTCTTGTGCAGCTACTACAAAATATGGTAGATTGTGTTTTTGCAGTCATCTGCCACAGTTCTAATGAAGAATGTTGGGGACCTTTTATGAACTGTTATCCTCTAATGGTTCCTTTTTCAGGGTTCAGTTTTGTACTCCCTATTGTAAACAACACTTTCATTGAAGACAAATACAATGTTGAATCTGTCATAGTAGCTAACTACATCTGTCTAGGACAGGGTCTTTTCCATAGCTTTCACAAATACAACATGACTCTTATTAAAGCTTGCAAATTCTTTTGCAGCCATATACAAAATCAAACTCTCATGAAAGAACATTTTCCAGAATATTGTCTTATTCATTGTATTTTGTGGTGAAGCATAAGGATTTAAAATGCTTTATAGTTTCTTAATCCTATCAAACAGAGTTGCACATTTTCTAATAACCTGTATAAAGTTTAATCCTTTAAAAATAAAAAAAACCTACTAGAGATACTAAGCATACAATAAGCCAACATTGAGAGTTCAGCAAATTCCTGCTGAGAGCCTTGACTCTCCTCTGGAATAAAAAACAACAAAATTCCATTTGTTTTCTCTTTTGCATAACAGCTCCAAGATTATACTCTTTTCCACATTTTTAATCAGCTTTCCATTCCCTCTGAATACTTACAACTATGTAGCATAGATCCTCACAAAACATGGTCACCAGAGAGGAAAGAAGAAAAACATGAGATTCTTAACATACTTACATTGACCTTTACCTCCCTCTGGTGACACTTGGGCCTTTTTTTCTGTAATATGAAATGCAGCTGTGAAATTCACTGTTTTTCTATAAGCAACACTTTGCAAGTCCTGCCAATAATTTTGAGCCACCTTATGCTACTCATACACCTACTCTTAGGCAGCCACTAAAGTGACTGCCTCCTCAGATCTGAACACAGGTAACCCATACATGATTATTCTTCCCCGTTCCAGATTAGGGATGAGAATATTAAACACTATAAATAGTATAGAACTTGTGGAGAGCTCAGAATTATTTTTGCTGTACTGATCATTCATGTTCCACATACTTTCATAGTCAGATTATGACTGCTTCCCACCTCCAGCCTCCCTTTCTCCAGAACTGCTTAGATTCAGTGTTGGTTTTCCTGAAAGCATTTGCCAGAGCAGCATTTTTCCATATAGTAATCCATTACTATTCAATAGTACTGTCTGAACATTCTGAAAAAAATCTCTGTTTTGGAGACAACGGGTTTTTTTCCCTTTGGTGAAGTTCCCATTGTTTTATAACCATTTGTTTAATTGGGTTTGCTTTGGGAAATTGTCTTGTGGCTTCAGCAAAAGTCAGAAGCTTACTAGTAAAATGGGAAAGACATTGCACTCGTCCTTAAATAACAAAATTGCTTTTGCCATGTTGCAGGAGAACATCTCATGATGATGAACAAACCAAAAGAATAGTCAGCTGATGGTAAAGCTACTTCTGCTTTTTTAAAGATTTCATAGTGCCAAATCTTTCCATCTCTGGAAAGTCATAAAAAGCAAAACTGATATAAAACTACAAAAGAGCTTTATGTTTTGTCTGCACCATGTAGTTTACAGCTACACCAAAAGAAGAAGAAAAGAAGAAGGAAAGAAGGAAAGAAGGAAAGAAGGAAAGAAGGAAAGAAGGAAAGAAGGAAAGAAGGAAAGAAGGAAAGAAGGAAAGAAGGAAAGAAGGAAAGAAGGAAAGAAGGAAAGAAGGAAAGAAGGAAAGAAGGAAAGAAGGAAAGAAGGAAAGAAGGAAAGAAGGAAAGAAGGAAAGAAGGAAAGAAGGAAAGAAGGAAAGAAGGAAAGAAGGAAAGAAGGAAAGAAGGAAAGAAGGAAAGAAGGCATGGGCTACAAATGCCATAGAAATATTACATAATTCTGTGCAACTTTTCAAGAAGTTTTTCACCCCACTATTTACCTAAGATAGAAGGGAATGTTACTCCCCCACATACAAATCTCTTTCCATATATTCCATGGAGAATTTACTACTTAAAACTGGAAATGAGGGTTCCCTCTTATGGCTGAGATGCAACAAATCACCACATACTGCTTATTGTCAGCATCAGTATCATTTATGACTCATTTCTTTTACCCTCAATAAAACACTTTTTTAGGAAACACTATTTCAGGACATACAGGTAACCCTGTACACCATCATGAAATTTTACAGTGCTGCTCCTGTTATTAGAGAAAGTTTTCCCTTATGTTTCACCTGGATCATAACTGTACTGAATTTTCTGTTCAGAATATTTACTGTAGTTCAGTAAAGCAAGTGGAGAGATATTAATGTCACACAGCTTATTATTTTACTCTAATACATTACTGAAGAATACCAATGGCTTAAACTTCACTTTTAAGAAAGAACTTCAGGGAGATTAAAAACAAAAAATCAAAGCTGTTTTTCTGAACCAAGGAACAGAATCACGAGTCAGAGTTTACATTCTACTTACTCAATGATCATCAAATAGAATTGTTGGGCTAACACACACGATTAGATAAAACACTAAACAAATGATGGAAATAGAGCTTTGCTGCAGCATCAGGAGTTCCTGCCTTGGAAAAGGAGCACCTCAATGTTTGCACTCCTGACTTCACTGTTTGATCAGCCACATATCACTTACGCCTGGAAAGCCCCCACTCTTCTCTTTGCATTGCCTTTGCTGGACTATCATAACGCCCTCTCCATTTCAGAACTTCTGAGAACAGAGAATAGAAATTCAAACCTAATTTGCCTTACTAGTAGACCTGTCTAGACAGCTGTAAGAGCTGGAATAAGAGATAGAGGAATGGAATTTAACCAGTTATGTACACAGGCTTTTTGCATGTGTGTCTGGACATTTTCAAGTCAAGTGACTTGCACAATGTTCCTCTGTGACCCTTAGCAATTCCCTGGCTGTTTGTGGGCTGTGCAATCAGTTATGTACATCCAGCAGAGACAGTGACACTATCAACAGTTACAGACAAAAAATACTGAAACTATCTCTGAAAGAACCTTCTACTCCCCCTTTTTGAAACAGAAGGATGTCCTTTAACATATGCACAGCAATGGGACAAGAGGCTTTGCAGTCTTAGCTTGGGAAAGACCTATGGTTTCAGACAAATATAGAAATCCATTAGGGAACAGCTTCTATTACCACTTAGTTTCTTATGAGTATGCCTCAATATATATTCGACTGCTTCAGATTCTTGCAGTCACTGGAAACCCCTACTTCAAAATTTTATAACATTAAAGCTCAAATTCAAATGCTCCTGAAATCTCCAAGAAAAATGTGGTGTTTGGGTTAGGAAAGAATCATCATGCTTCAAATTGTCTTACACCTTTTATCTCCTACTCCAGTAAATTATGGCCTGAAAATTTATTTTTAAAAAAGGAAAACTAAAAAAAAAAATTAATAATTTTTTTTTTTAAATCACATCTTTCCCCACCCTTAGTATGTAGCTTCCTCCCTCAGTTTCTCAGAACTGAAACACTTGCGAGTGTTTCAGAGTTCAGTCTCTGGCTTCACAAAAAAGGCTATTCTCAGCTTTAAACAGAGCAGCAAAAGAAAAAAAGGGCTAATCAATTTACCCACTTCTTTAGGGCTTTACATTTTGGACCACTAAAGATAATATTAGATACTTGAGTGTGAAGCGCTTTCTTCTTCTTATAAAGGAATCTGAATGAAAATAAAGGTTCTGGAAACTGTTGTAATGATTCAGAAAAACGTGTAAAATAACATATGGATGGTATGATGTAATTCATTCTCCATTCTGTTTCCAAGACTTTGCTTAAACCTAAAGCAAATACTGAAATTCAACAGATTACATTAAAATAAAAAAAATAAAACAAAACAACTATCCTGAGATGTTTTCTCAAAGCAGCAGCAACACCTGTCTAACAATATCTAATTTTGGAAATTATGCTTAAAACATCTGTCTATAATGTAGCAATGAGGAAAGAGACCTAGCATGCCATTCAGATATAATGCACCCCATATATTCTGCTTTGCCAGTATTACTAGGTAGAAAATTGAGACTGTCCAGTACTGTTTCTAAAGAGAGATACAAAATAAAAAAGTCAATTGGTATCACAGGAAACATTTTCCTCTCCTAACCTGAAACTCCACAGCAGAAATAGAAAAGAAAAACTACATGTGTTGGACAGTAATTGAGAAAATTATGTCTAAATGGCACCATGGAAAAGTACTTGTTTTGCTCATTTTAAATCCTTTTTTTTTTGCTGGACACCTCTTAATTCCTATGTTACAAAACGCATGTAATTCCCATTCCCTTTTCCAATTTCTGTTCCAGACAATTTAATATACTGCTGTTATACTACATTCCTATCTTTCTATGCAGCAATCCTAATCTATTGTGTTTCTCCTCCTTACAGACAGCTCTACACCTTTAACCATTTTTTCTTGTCCTTCTTGTAGATTTTATCAGTTATAGTGTGACCTTTGCAAGACAGGATCATCAGATCTGCTCACAGAATGTGAGATGCAGAAGTATACTTGAAAAAAAGAGATTTTGTTCTTCATTCCCTTCCTAGGAATCGCTTGGATTTGTATTTTCTTGCTGCCACCACGCATTCAACTAATGTTCTGTGAGAAATACCCACAGTAGAAGCAACATCTCCTTTTGAGTGGTAATAACAGTTTTGGAATTTACTTGTGTACACAAATTTATATATAATCTGTGCAGAAACATAAACAAAGCACACTGCAGTAGGAAATGTTTCCTGACAACCCCACCATGCTACAAAAACAAAATGCCCAGAGCAAAAAAGAAACAAAAAACCAAACCCAAACAACCAACCAACCAAACCAAAGCAAAAAATCTGTTGAACCAGATAATTATAACAACTGAACTATTAGCATCTAACACATCCCTTTGTCCACCCCCCCAAAAAAAAGATGATAAAAGCACAGAGAGAACTCCCTCCTGCTTTTGACAGTCTAGAACAAAGAGGACCCACACTGAAACATTTGGTGTTTGGCCACCATCCCAAGAAGTCACATATGGATTTGTCCTCACAAACTAACAGGCAGGTGACCAAGAAATGCTTTTCCCACCACACAACATGTGCTACAGGTGGTTGGTTGTGTAGACTGGAGTCTGTCACTGCTCTCAGACTACTCGAAGAGGTTCCTTGGTCAGCTGTTATGAAGCTTAAAGCATGTCAGGACACTCCAAGACTGATTTACAGCATGATCCAGAGTACCCCAGGATCATTGGAAGTCACAGCATTTAGCATATGAGATTTTGAGCTTCAAGCACTTTCAGGTCAGAAAAAGTTGGGTGAGGGCTATCATGCAGACCCCTTGGCCAGCACACTGCATGTCAATATGTGGGCCTGTCCACATCCTTCCTCTGACTGGAGGCTTCTGTATCCAGGCAACAGAAATGGTTTCTGTTTTCTTCACATATAATTTCAATTCATCCATTTAAACCCAGAAAGATGACCCTGAAATGCCAGCAGGGAGTAACACTCCTATTAACACTCAGACACTCCAGAGTGGTCATTAAAGCATTTTTTAGGAACGTGGAAAGACAAAATATATTCTGTTAAAATGCAGCATAATAGATTCTCTCAAACTAATAACTGCAAATATATATGACTCTCTTCCTTGAAAATAAAATCTCTGTGTTACATTTAAATTCATATTTTTCAGAAAACATGGTGAACATTTTTACCTTTCTCAGTGAAAGCAAACAGCGTATTATGAGGCACCAGAAGTTATTTGCTTGCCAGGTTTTCTATCTGTGTTTTCTGATTGTCTGGGTGCTTTTTCATTTACCCCAACTGAGCACTGCTACATCACTAGCTCCTTTGTACTGACTTGCTCATCTGCTGCAATAACTCGTTTTCCAGTCAGCGATTCCATCTCTTAGCATCTATCATCCCATTTTGCTACTTTATTCAATTTTACAAACTTGCCACTGCAAATTATTTGCACAAATGGAGAGTGATTTCTCTTTACATTAGCTCTCCTCTCCTTAAAACTTGCTTGGCAATGATGGGGCAATGTGGAAAGGAATGACACAACCACAAACACAACTAACAGACTCAAGTGCTCAAGGAGATGTACACACTGGTAAAAGTAAGATTCATTTTATATGGCACAGAAAACCAAGAAAGCTTATTTTCATCCTAACCACGTTGAGAAAATATTTCCTAAATGTACTTGCAGCATAAATCCCCTATTATCCACAGTTAATTTAAAGGAGGAAAAACATGAGACACTTCATGGTGTTTCAAATAAGTGAAAAATTACACTGCAGCAGCAAACAACTACAGAGTCTGTTTTTAACATCAGTAAAATGTGTAATCCTAGCAGGATCTAAAGAATGGGTTGTATGTAATCTTGTTGTCTTCACTTTTTGCTCATCAATAGAGGCATTCCTATTAAGTCCCCTTATATGCTCTCTAATTCAAAAAAAAAAATGCCAAGAAGTTAATTTAATCCTCAAAGCGAATACTATCAGAAAAAAACACATCGTGCTGCAAACAGCTAATGGAAAAAGTGGTTTAGAGTCAATAACATAAAATTTCAAGTGTTTTCCATACCATTAACTTCTTACACTTCCCTACACCTATTTTGCAAACTTTATACACATTCCAAGCAGCATAGAAGTTCGTATTTTAACAAATGTAGCTGGAGGCCTGGCAGATACTTAATATCTCCAGCCAACCCTTTAACATTTACCAAGTATCACCTTTGTTTCAAGGAGTTTAAAATATTGCTTGAAATACTTCATTTGTCTCAGAAGCCAGAATTGTTAAACACTGAAAGTTCAGGAAAGCCACGTTCTCTCTCTCAGCAATGTGATCCAATAAAGCACAGGAAGTTTCCCCTCAACATGAGAAAAAATTTCTTCACTGTAAGGATTGCAGAGCCTGGGAGAGTCTCCCCAGAGATGATGTGGAGTCTCCTTCTCTGAAGGCATTCAAGGTCTGGATGCATTTCTGTGTGACCTGCCCTAGTTTTGGTCCTGCTATGGCCGAGGGGTGGGACCCGATGCTTCAGAGGTCCCTTCCAGCCCCTGACATTTTGTGATTGTCTTTCCTTAACAAGATAGCATCTCAAGAACTCCCAGGTCATCTCACGAGTTACTCCTCAGGGTTCAGCCATCAGAAGCAACTGATGATGACATCTGTGTGCTTAATTCAAAAACTACTGTGCTACTTCAAAAAGGAAAAGATGGCAAGCAAAAAGAAAACAGCTTTTGTCTGTCAGGATCTTAATTTGTTACTGACATTTTGCCAACAACAGGCAAAGCTAGTTGGGTTTCATAGTTCTGCTGCTCACAGGTGATACTTGACCACAGGGTTACAGATGCAGCTGTATGGAAAAGCACTACCTGGAGGAGCAGGAGGTAGACATAAGAGGCTGATGATGGCTCCCTTCTAGGGAGGGATGAAGTCTTCATAGGTGATGCCCAAAGGGCACAGTGGCTCAAGCTGTTCCAGAGGTGGTGCAGTGGAGTGCAGTCATTCACAGCTCTGTGGTACTTCAGTCAAGAAGACAGACACAGGCACTTCTAACTAAGTGTCTGTGTGTCTATGGACACTTGTAGCAATCTGCCTCATTATCAGTATTTAGAATGTTTATTCATAAAATCATTAATTTTTAATTCTCAATGCTGCTAATCCTTATCAGTGGTTTCCCACATTTGCAAGAAGGTTTTCCAGTGGAGAGACAAGACACTGGAAATTTCACAAGCAGCAGTACAGCAAACATCAGTGCCTCATTTCACCACATTTTCTGAAAGGTTTAGCAGTCACTCACCCAAGGCACCCAGTGAGCTTTTCATCAGTTGACTAAAAATTAATGGTGCAAGTTTTTTTTCTAGTTCAAGGAAATGAGATAGAAGTGACAGCAAGAATTCTAAGATTAATGCATTGTTTACCTGCCTAAAATAGGGTAGAAAAAAAAAAATCAGAATGAAATTACAATAAACATTCTGAAAGCTAGATTGAAATAATTTGGCTTGTAAAACCTTTAATTTCGGTGTACAAAAGTGTTATATATGGAATAAGTTTTGCATGAATAATTTTAAATATATATTTTGATTTTTAAATATATATATTAAATAGGATTTTTACTATTACATATATTTAACAACACTTTAAAATTAAAGCTACTGCTTTAAAATATTTATAATTGAACTGGTGGTGGAAGAGGTGAGTTTTTAAAATTTTATTCTTTAAAAAAAAATAAAAAATCATTATCCTTCTGCTACTGTGAACACAGACATATTTTAACACCAAAAAAGTAAAATGAGGATGTAATGAAACTTATGGAATCATCGCTTCTTGATTCTGAGTAATTTCAGCTGCAACACTCCACTGCCTACAGCAGAGCAGAAATCATCCAATTATCAAAGCAAAAGCAGCAAAATCCATAAATGGATACCTGTGTAAATCAAAACTTTGAGCAACATTTCCAGAACTCACTGTTTTTCAGAAACTTGTAGCTTAAGGTGTGCAAATAAAGCCACCATAAAAAGCAGCTGGTAGTAAGACAGGAGGTCATATTCATATTTTTAAAATGAGATTTTTCCTTAGAAAGTCTGGAAATGACAGTCTTTGGGGCAGGTGCACTAGAACTCTGAAGAAATTCCCAGCTCACTGCAGCTTGCAAATGTCCCCAGAGGAAAACTCCAGGCAGCAGCAGTTACCCTGCACCACCAGGAGCTACCCAGGAGCAGACAGATCAGCACAGAGGCAGCACCATCACATCCCTGCTTCCCCTCATCTCCACAGTGACAGCACATTTCTAGGTTCTGCCCACCTCCTTTCCAACCAAAGATGCAACTTAAAGTCATGGTTATAGATAAAAATTCAAGATGATGTCGGGAAAGGGTTCATGCTGTCATTCTCAGTCTTTAGAATATTAAATACCATACCAAGAAAATAGAAATAGCATTTGGGTATTGGAAAGGGTGCCATGAATCTCTGGCTGTTAAAAGCAGGTGGCCAGAGAAGCTGACATGCAAGGCTTAATAGATATTATAACAAGGAGATTGTGGTATTCCCTTTTAATATCACAAAATAAGCCATATTATATTAAATTTAGCACACTGCTATGCAGCTTTCACTGATCACTTGATAAACTCTAGTAGATACAATCATATCACAATAATAATAGCTGTTGCTATAATTGCTCCTTTAAAAACCTTACATCTTCATTTCACTAGGTAGAAACTACTACAATAAAGATTAATTTTTTTAAGGCCAGACATTACAGTCATGTAGTTTGAACTGCTGCATCATATTGCTACAAAATGTAATCAAATTACTCTTGCATCAAGTCTAGAGCTTCAAGGATTCACCACATGCTTGGCTTCACTGATCTAACTTTACGTCACTCTTACTATTCCCAAAAGTCTCTTTTTCCAGTCCACATTTTTCCTAACTTCAGGTTCTCCATTTTGTTAAGGCCTTTTCAACAAGAATACAGACCTCATTACCACCAGAAATATTGTCTCTAATGACAGAAAGACTGTTAAACTTTTCTGAGTTATGCAAACCTTTTTTTGATTTTTTAGAACAAGAGAAATAGATGTCAAATTAACTTTGTGATTCTTTACTAAACACAATGATTACCCATAGCCTCTATAAAGCCCACACAATTGAGCCACCTGCTGTACTTTAAGCCTATTTACAGTAACAGTGATGCTGCTGCTGTTACTCAATATTCTGCTTTCATAGCTACAACAAATCTATAGAAGCTCATAGCTACAAGTCACAGATGGTAATAACCCATATTGCTTACTAAATCACAAGTCTTTAAAAATATACTCCTCTGTTATGCTATTAAAATATACATTCTGCATTCCTAGAAACATGAGCTCACGTCATTAATGTGGTCACAGATCAGAAATACCTTTTGCAACATCAGTAAAAAATAGCTAGACATCAGCCTGGGTGCCAAACTTGTAGAAATTCCCTGTGTGATTTAGCTGAAACTAACTTCTTCATAGACACTGAAATTCCATATGTAACATAGAAAGATTAAATAGTCAGTAGTAAGAAATACAGAGAAAAGTTAACTAATTCTTCGTAAATGTTAAATTTAATAAATTTATTTCTTCAGATCTTATTTATTCTTTTCATCATGTTGATGTCTTCCATAGTAACCTTGGCAGAGCTTGTTACTAGGCACACAAGTAATCTCACTGAAAGATGCCATTCCATTAAGTGAGAATATATACAACTACAGCCAACACTCCCATTTTTAACCAATCACTTAAGCTTATTTCTTAATGACCTTTCACCTTCTTTTCTGAAATATTAAATATTACACAAGTCCAATGAAGCTGCAGTGAGTCAGTACTCTTCCAAGATAAAACCCCTAAGCGGGGTGCTACATACAGATAGGTGTTCAAACTACTGAAAATAAGTCAGTATTTTCCCACTCTACATCTGGATTTGTGCTTATCCAGACTTCAAATACTGACTAGCCTCATCTTTCAGTAACACCAGCATCCAGAGGGAAACTATGTAAGTGAGAGAAATGTCAAACTCACTTTGTCCATAATTCAAAAGGAATGAGAACAGAAATTCTCATTTATATGATGATCAAAACAAACCTCCAAAATCTCAGAGATAAGGTTCCATATTCCTAGAATCACAGTCACAACTCAGCAGGTATGCATATACTAATTAGGATATGGCACAGGAACAGGTCAGCTTCAGAAAATACAAAGAGAATTAATGCACAGTGACCTTGCCATTTTCTTTCATTTGATTACATGTACCCTTCCAGAGGAAGACTTAATGTACTGCATTTTATTCATATCCACTGTTGAACATTTCTTGTAGAAAAATTAATAATCCCAAAACCAAATTTATTCAGACAGAAAACTTAAGTTAATGGTATCCTGAAGATGACATAGGTGGCTTTTTTCCTGTTGTGTTTAAGTATTCTATCATTTCTGTTTGTTATTGACTGTATATTTACCAATGCTGGTCTAGCATGATATAAAAAAAAAATAAAAAATCCCTCACAGCACAGTGTAGCCCTTACATTTTCATTCCTTATACTGAGCTGAACAGTAGCCAGCAATGCTTGTGCAGGCTCAAACTTCTCTGCATAGGTTGTACAACTGGGGGGCACAGGGTAAGGCTGGCAAACTCATTCAATCTGCCCAGCACTCCAGGGTCACAGACATGATCCTGAGGGACTTTGTTGCATCCACAGCTGGTTCAGGGCCTCAGTGAAGCAAGGAGGCTTCCCAAAGCACTTTCAAGGAGGAGACATTTCACCACTGGCTGATGCCAGGGCCAGGTAGTCAGTCAGGGATGAGCCACCACAAGTCAGAGCTGGTGAATTGGAAAAAGAAAGTTGTCTATTGGGTGAATTGGAAAGAAAGTTCTGTATTAAGCAGAAACTTCAAAATACACAGGAATAAATGAAACAAAAAGCTGAATCCACTGCCTCTGGTTGTGTTGAGTTGAGGTTTTTTGTTGGCGGGATTTCTCTTGGTTGGTTTGGGAGAGTTTTGTTTGCTTTTAGTAACTTTCCATATTTCTGACAGGATTCATTTTTTTCCTAGGGAATTTTTAAAATAGTATTTTAGCCTTTCAAATTACACTTTCATGGATACTGCTCTTTCAAACAGCAGGCTGCTAAATGATAAACCTTGTAAGAGCTTTTGGGCAAACTGATCCAAGTAACTTTCCTAGGCAATGTATTGCAGTGGTCTGACCACCATTTTGCTCACACATGGAAGTACAACTGTGAACAGGAGCATTGTCCTGAAGACCACCCTCACCCCTAACAATAGTAGTACTGCGTGTGGAACATTCCCATATGCAACTATCAGCAACTACTGAGCTCAATAAAAACAGAAAATAGAAAATGATGCTTCTGAAAACATCCTTTGCTACTTTTGAGAGAAAAGTCAAGATGCTTATGATATTTCTTGAAGAAAATAAAATTATTGTAGATTTGGATATATATATATTTTATCAGTGATATCACACAAGGTAGAACCAGCAGAAAGTTCTAAGTAGGAAAGGACTTGGTTTCTTTAAAGCTTTTTTAAAAATGTTTAGGGTTTGTGGAGTTTGAGGCTTTTGTTTTATTAAGCATTTCAGTAGCTGAATAGCATATGACATTCAATGAAATGGTCATGAATTCAGCTGAAGCCCTAGCACAGGGCAAGGATTCACACCCTACACAAGAGGCTCACTTTCAGGATCAGCCACAAGGGGAACATAAACTTCAGCTTCCATTTGGTCATCAATTTAGCATCATTTAGCAATTGACTGTGTGCACAGAGTACAACTCAATTCGAGCACTGGCAAGGGGAAGAACATTATTTTGCTTCAGTCCTTTATTTGGGGTTTTGAGGCAAGGGGGTGTTGTGTGTGGGTTTTTTTGGGTTTTGGTGATTTGGGGGCTTTTTTGTTTTTTTTATTTTTTTCTAAGAGAATTGACTGTCTTGGTACATAACATACAAAAGCCCTAAAGGTTTTGTGGGGGTTGGTAGGTTGGTTTTTTTTTTAATTTTCAATTAATTTGTGTTAATCAGAAGAGGAAAAATCTATTTTCTAAGTTTCATTGTGAGCTTGTTCTGAATTTTCTGTTGTGCATTAGTCTTCTGCTCAAACACAATTCAGATTTTTCTTTTCAACATTCATCTTCTCTTCCTATTTTTCATCCACATATCTAATAACTCTTAGTGCTTTTCTGTGTTATTTATCTATTTTTATCAGTATTGGAGCTATCATGGTTCAATACTTCCATAGTTTATATTCTTCATTTTCCATGCTATTAGCAAAGATATAAAACATTAGAATGCATATAGCATTATTCCTTAGTTGGGCTTTTGCCAAAGCTCCAGCCTCATCCACTTAGCATTATTCTTTGTTTATAGTTGCCCTGCCAGCTCTCAGATCATATAGCAGCATCTCCATCATAGGCAATTTAAATCAATTTTTCAAGTAAGATTTCATGAAATAGAATATCAAATGCTCTAGTGACGTCCAAATATATTACATCTACTGCATTCCCTTCATTCACCAGATCTATAATTCTATCAGAAAGGTAATCATGTTTGATATGCCATTCACACCATACTTTTAACTTTCACATTTTCTGGCCAAAATATATTCATCATACTTTACTTGCAAAATGGAGAAACAGTGCACATGCAAAGCATAAAAGAAATGTGTCTCACAGCCTCAGAGATGGAGCAAATTTCATTGTGTGAGCACAGGCTAAACTCATTTGTATCTCAGCACCCACGTAAGATAGCTGACCTTTCTTTGTGATTCAGCATATACACAAATCTAGAGTGATTAATCTGTCTTTGATACAATTTGTACAATTCTATATAGTTCCAAAATCCAAATCACAGAGCTGCATGCAATCAACTTCAATACCCACTTGACTCTGCATCCTGTTAAATCTAGACAACAAATGGACAAAAAAATGTCTTTTAATGAACACACACTAGCTACTTTTTTTTCCTCCCAAAGCCAAACATCATGTCTGTTTCTGAGGTCAAGCTGTGAAATCAGTGGAAGCAAAACACAAATTAGGGATGGCAGTTCTCATCTGCTGGCCTCTCATTCTTGGCTCTGTGATGCATGTTATGATGGCTGGGGAACCACCCTCACTCAGCTTGCACCTGGACATTCCTTTTTTGATTCAAATATAGAGACATAGATGTTTACTTCTCAGCATCTATTTTGCACAGTGAAAGCCACAACCTATAACCACTGGACAAGGGCACAGACTGGATCCTGATATACAGGACTTTCTTCCATACATCCCTCATTGCTCAGTTACAGTAGTATAGACCATCTTATTTTAAAAGAATAAAGAGTAGTTGCATAAAGTATACAAGCCAAAGCTAACGGCCTTCTAAAAGCAACCAGCTTTCTACATAAGCAAATTTAGCTTCCTGTCCCAGTATATGGGAGGCAGACCGCCAGGTTAGGAAGATGAGTAGATAACAGCTTATGGATTACTGGCTCTTCATGCTATGCTTTTCAATAAAAATAAAATTAAAAATAATAAATTACTGATGAGAACACAGTTCTCTCTGTTTCTCCAAAGCATTCTAGGTTCTCTCTTCCATTCTGCTCTACCTGCTTTCCCTGTGATCCCTAGAGAATCATCTCACACCTACCACTGGGACACCTCTCCCTTGTGACAGTCCAAAGCTGAAGCTCAGACAGGCAGCAATGCTCTTGTGCAAGTGCTGCTGCTCTTCGTCACTCTAAGGAGGGCTTCCAAGAGAGCACAGTCCACTCAGGACAAGCATTCATGAAGTCAGATACTATTCCACTTGAGCACCAGTGGCAGGCTCCAAAACATGATGTCAGGCTTCCTTAGGCCTCATAGTGACAGGTTAAATTTGACATCACTGCCAGTGATTTTCAATGACAGTGCCAACACAGTACACCTTCCCCTCTGCGCTGCTCACACACTGGTGCAGCACAAGGCAGCCTGGCACCTGGCATTCAGATCAGGCTGATATTGACTACTCCAAAATAAATACACAAAAATACTGTTCAAACAAGGACCACTCCCATTAATCAAGGATATAATTACATTTTTTTTGGCTTTTGAGACATTCACTGACAATACTTTGAAGTTGGTGAACTACAAAAGACTAGAAAGAAAACAAGAAAACATATTTCAGTTGGCATTGGTATCAGGGTGGAATAGGAGGTAAATCTAAAAGCAGAGAATCTTTGTAAACATACTGCTGCTCAAGAAAAAGAAAAGCACTTTAAATGATAGCTGCATTCAGTAGGATTAGCAATATTATGGCAAAGGAACTTAAAATGAATTCAGTTTCAATCACAATGAGACTCCCTATTTACATGTAAACTCAAAATAATTATTATTTTAAAAGGCTCTATCTCCCTACCACCAAAAAAAAAGAACAAAACCAAACCAAAAAACCTGCTTTTTAGTTCACCTTTTTTTTTTTGATACCGCCTTTCATCCTCAAGTCACTAGAAAATTAACTAAAGAACATCTAGAGTTTTATGTCTCTTGTTCAGATAAACCACACAAGATGTAGCAACCATGATTAGCATAGAAATAAATCAGACTAGTCAGTAAACAGATACTCTTGTTTAGACATTTATTTTACGTATACACAAGTTGAAGGATAGCTGTGCCATAGAGTCAAGTATAATTTGGTTCAGAGCTCCATGAATAATCTTGTATTATCTGCCAATGTCCCTGAAATTCCTTAACTATCCAGCTCTTGTTCCTGGAAGTGTCTTGCCCAGAACTGCTTCCCAGCCCTTACTGCTATAACATGAAGCCAGTTTAGCACCAGATATTTGAATTCTAATGAGATTTCACTTATAATCTGTTACTCAGAGTGTAATAGACTCATAAAACACTATGAGTCACCAACCCAGACTTCACACACAAGCACAGAATGCGAGGGGCTGGAAGGGACTTTGAAAGATCAAGTCCAAACCCCTGCCAGGGCAGGATCACCTAAAGTACTTCAGAGAAGTAAATTCTAGGGAGTAAATCCTGTTCCATATACCACTTAGATGGTACTAAAATGACTGACCTTCTGAAGTGAAAAAAACGATCCACACAGCCCCAAGCCCCATTTCATGAATACCAAAGTCTTCAAAAAAACACTGCAGGAAATCAACTAGAAGGCAGGAGGGCTCTGCAGAGGGACCTGGACAGACTGGAGAGTTGGGCTGATTCCAACGGGATGAGGTTTAACACGGCCAAGTGCCGGGTCCTGCACTTTGGCCACAACAACCCCATGCAGCGCTACAGGCTGGGGACAGAGTGGCTGGAGAGCAGCCAGGCAGAAAAGGACCTGGGAGTCTGGATCGACAAGAAGCTGAACATGAGCCAGCAGTGTGCCCAGGTGGCCAAGAAAGCCAATGGCATCCTGGCCTGTATCTGGAACAGCATTGCCAGCAGGTCCAAGGAAGTGATTCTGCCCCTGTACTCAGCCCTCGTGAGGCCACACCTTGAGTACTGTGTCCAGTTCTGGGCCCCCCAGTTCAGGAAGGATGTAGAGGTCCTGGAGCAGGTCCAAAGAAGGGCAACCAGGCTGGTGAAGGGACTCGAGCATAGACCCTACGAGGAGAGGCTGAGAGAACTGGGGTTGTTCAGCCTAAAGAAGAGGCGGCTCAGGGGAGACCTCATCGCTCTCTACAACTACCTGAAAGGAGGGTGTAGCCAGGTGGGGGTTGGGCTCTTTTACCAAACAACTTTCAACAAGACAAGAGGGCATGGACTTAAGTTGTGCCAGGGGAAGTTTAGGTTAGATATTAGAAAGAATTTCTTTACGGAAAGAGTGATCCGTCATTGGAATGGGCTGCCCACTGGAGTGGTGGATTCTCCGTCCCTGGAGATATTTAAAAAAAGACTGGATGTGGTACTCAGTGCCATGGTCTAGCAACCGCAACAGTGGTTCAAGGGTTGGACTCGATGATCTCTGAGGTCCCTTCCAACCCAGCCTATTCTATGATTCTATGAAATCCCTCCCTTCTCACAGACAGAAGCTCCCCAGCTTAAAAGGGCACAGTAGCTACTCATTCATCACCACTCTTCCTTAACCCTTCTTAGGGGTCTGTACAGACCTACTCATTGTGTTACAAACAATGTCACTTGGGTAATTTCCTTTGTCAGCCCAGCTCTAATCTCAGCATAGGGGTTATACCGATAGCATCACTTCTGAATTTAACACTTCTGATTATCTTTCCTGTTCCACTCTGTAACACAACTTTATAAATAGTGTTTGTATTATGTATATGGCATCTGGGGTGATGGAGCTAACAGAAAGCCATTATCCACTGGAATAACTTAAAAATTTACTGTGCTAATGCAAACAAATTCCCCAAGTGCAGATAGACCATGAAAAAACATTTAATTCTGTGTGTGGGAACTGAATTACTGACAAACGTGAAAAGACAGAGAAAACAAAATACAGGCAATGCTGATAGATGGGAAAAAGCAGAAGCACATACTATCAAACCACAAAAAGAGAATGAGGGCATCACTGTGCCAGGGCTCAGGGCATGGATTTGTGTTCCTTCAGTGCATATTCTCCTGCAAACACATGCTCACATGCCCGATGTTCAATGCCACAGTTATCATTGCAAGCACATCCAAAAATATCAAAAGAACCATTTCCCTGAAGATGACAAAAGACATAAGAGATGGACCTATATATCATATAAGGTGGACCTAGATAAATACAACATTCGGGAACTGTTTCAATTAGTGCTGGGCTGTTGGATTTACTTTTTTATTATTATTATTTTTAAGCAATTCTCCACATGGGGTAACCCCACATCACCGTCCAATACTGAAATGAAGGCTTGAAAACTACCTTATTATCACAAGACACAACTTTGGGGAAAAAAGGGACAAACCATTTTCCTACGTAGCAGCAGCACCTGGGACCCTTAATAACACAAAAGGTTTTCTGCCTTTCTTGTTTCTTTAGATGGATGCAATTCACAGTGTCTCTTTCATTAATTACCACCTTGTGGGAAGTGTTCTCATTTTTATTTTTACCAGCAAGCAAATCAGCAGAGGGTGACCAATGATGTTTAATTACTGTAGCTCTATGATCCGTTCTAAATGTGCTCATCTTAGGACACATTTTATTATTTCCTTACATACTTGTTTTCTGTCATCCTGTTAAATTAAGGATATTTGAGTTTAAGCCAATTATAAGTGTGACCTAATAAGTGGATTCCCTTTCCAGTAAAAGGATTTTTCTGCCCCAGTACAGCAAAGACAAAAACCAACCAAAGCACCAACAACAAAAAACCCACAACTTATTTCTTGCATAGCAGTCACTGCTTTTTAAATCTACAGAAGGATAAAATGGTTGCTATCAAGATTCATTTTCACCCTTGTTTTTTTTCTTTGGATAATACTGCTTTTCGTAGTACATTTACTCTAAAGTTAGTAGAAGTCCATTTACTTCATGCATATCCCACTCTTTCCATTGTATGCTTTCACTCTTCACTTCTAAAAGGAGTACTTTTAATCTCACCACCTTGTCATCTAGACATATTTATTGGTCTTTGCAAATTCATGTTAAGAAAAATTGCATTATGCTTCTCCAAATGCCAGACTCCCGACTGACCTGAATTCAGCTCCAAATGCCTTTCTGCTTCAAGTTTTCTTTAAGTGTTTACAATTTTCTATTCCATTCCTGGGATAAGAGTACTGCCCATCCTTCTTTCTGCACTAGGCAGCTGCTTCTGTTTGGCTAAATATTAACAGATAATCAAACATTAATTCTGGGTTTTCCAAAAACCCAGTATTATGATGTTGCACATTTGAACTACAACCAGGTTTCTCCTTCAGGATGCATTGCTAGAGAATCTCAGAACTCCAGTTTTTGCCTTTAGCTCTTATGTCTTACTTTCCAGTTTCAAAACCTCTTCCTGCTCATTAAAGCCATTCTTCTGACATCTTGCTGCACAAGCCACCTGTTGCTTTGTGTGAAAAATAAAGTGCCTTCTATAATTCCTTCAGCTGTTTTATACATTTCCAAAGAGTTTCAAGCCCAATGAGATTTTTCATCTCTTTCCCCACCCTCCTTGGTTGTGGCTGCAGTCATCACTCATCAATCAGAAAGAGATCTATTTAGCTTCACATAAGGTTTCTAACAGTTCAATATAACCAGCATCAGGGCAATCCACATCAGCTGGCTACTGCCCAGCACTTTGAAAAGGTTCAGTACTCAACAGGGAGAGAGCCAAATATAGCTTAGGTCAGAACCATCAGCAGCTACAGAGAGAAATTGAGAGTATATCCAAAACAAACAATTGCCTAGTTAGCTTATAAACAAAAGCTGCATTTAAAAAATAATATAAAAAAAAAAGGTAATCCACTGAAGGACTTGCATTTCCTGCAGAGATACAGCACAGACTGTTAAAAAGACAAAAACAACGGGATGCTATAGCCCCCAGCAGCACAGTAGCAAAGAAGTACAAACTTTCACCCCCTCAGGGCTTAATCAGAGTTTGACACAAGTCAGACTGAACAGCTGGCACCTCTTCACTGGCATGTGGCCACCTCTGTGAATCGAGCTGTTGACCACATTACAGTTTCTATTAAATTATAGTAGGCACATCAATAGTTATCAGCACTACTGTGGCAACCAGAAAGGAAGTTAAGGGTTGGAAAGCTCTGACCTCCAAGCAGCCCTTTCTCCCACAGAAGAATTCCCATCACATCAAAGTTGGTAAATACTGCTCTATGTGGTAGTAGTGACACAGACACAATTCTGTTTTGATGGCAATCCAAAATATCTATCAGGAAATCAATTCATACTAAAGAAATTAATCTACTCTCTTTAGGAGACCACTTTATAATTAATTATAATCCAGCTTTTAAAGCATTTTGCAGAGTACAGTTCTCTCATATAATTATCACACAAACTGCTTTTTATGGCAAATCTGAATTGAGAAGCCCTGTCTGGAATGCCAAGAGTGAGACTACTTTAATATGAAGCTTCAGTAGGAGCTTATAACAAGAATTGGCAAAAGCTCATAATAAAGGTACACAGCCTTGAGACAAAAATTAATGAGACAATAAACAGTAAGAAATTAAGAAGCAGGCATGTAATTCTGTTCCAGAAGCAGAATAACACAATAAGTTGTCTCTTAATGCCAGCTTTTATACTGATTGTAATGTTACAGACCTTGTTCAGGTATATGAGTTACCACACCTAGTTAGCCACAGCAGAGCTCTTCAGTTGTCATCCTATGGGCCTTTTCTGCTCAGGCACAGCCCAGCAGCACCATAGCCATGGCCAAGCAGCTCCCCACCCCTACCCACAGCTCCTCGGGCCCCCAGAGCTCTGAGTGACACCTTGACTTCTGTTGCATTCCCTCAGCACAGGAGAAGGCATTGCTGAGCTGCCTGAGGAAGGATGGGGGCTCTTTGGAAAGGGCTGTGTGTACAGCTAAGGGAGAGATTTAGCCACACCAAAGCCTTGCTCAGCAAAGGGCATACAAGTGGGAGACTGGCACTGCTCTATCTGGCAAGGCAGCTAAAAACCAAGCAGAAGCTCCTTCTGCTGCACAGTGGGCAAACTTCCCCAGCAAAACCTTTCCCACTCATCACCCTACTCTTTTTCCCCATCATTCTGTCTTCACCTCTGCAACCTAGGTTTTCAGGTTTTTTCCATCCACTGTTTCTCCTCCAATATTTGCTCCCTAACTCATTCAAGTGGGCCCAATCATCACTTCTTTCCTCAAGATGGTGATTCTGTTCCTCCCTCACACAGACTAAGTTGAAATGTTGCTTTTTCTCAGAGAAACACCTTTCAAAGAATTACCAATCACCCAAGATTCAATAAGAGTTAAAGTTATACCACTGAGAAAAAGATCTCCCTAAGGAGATCTCCCTAAGCTCTCCCTAAGGAATTCCATTCCTCTTTCACCTTATTTTAAAAGGTCCTCCCTGTTCTGCAGTTACAAGCAAAATGAAAAAAAAGACTGAAAATACATTTTTCATTTTATAGATCATTCAAACATTTCATATACTTTTTTATTCTTAATCAGAACAAGACTAAAACTCTAAGGCTGCTGTCATAATTATTTTGTAGCATCACACAACTGGAGTGTAAAGTAGTAAATCAAAATCTCAAACATGGAACATTAGCTAAATTAAATTTCAAAAAAAAAAAAACCCATAATAGAAATAAATCAAACAGTATAACATTCAAAGAATTATCTATGAGCAGAACACAAAACCATTTTTTTCATCAAATAACAAATGTTCCCATGATGAACATTTACCTAAACTGTATTTACCTTCTACCATTCTTTTGCAGGCAGAAAGGCACCGTAGGGTGCTTCAAGGTAGTATCCAGATTTCAGGGTATTCTCACCCACCCATAACATTACAGTCACCTCACATTTAAAATGAATGATCTTTACCGTGGCCAAATTTGACCTTATTGCAATACTCTTAACCACTTAAGCTACCAGAAATCTGCACATTTAGAGCACTGAGCACAATATTTTCAAATATTCCATAACAAGACTTTCTAATCCACAACCTCCCATCTGAATTTTACATTGCCTGTCTTGGAGATGTGAATTAACAAGGTATTCTGGAAACTTGTGAGCACAACTTTCTCCATGACTGAAACACAAAAAGAAAAATACTTCTCAATGGGCTTTTTTTTAATGTGAAAACTAACCCTTCATTTTATTACTTTACTGCAGAATTCAATTCCTACACTGCTTCTGAGCTATAGCAAACTAGGCATTTCTGAGAAAAGTTTCAAGGCAAAATATAGTTTCAGGTGCTGTTTAGAGATTTGATTGAGATTTGATTCACTCATGACCATACCAGCCATATTTAAGTCAGAGATCCATCAACATTAAGTCCCCTACTTCAAATGACCAAGAGGCCAAGCAATGGCTTCCCAGCAGCTGCTCAAACACTCTTAGTCACACAAACAGCTGTCTCTGTGTGCTCCAACGATGTTCCTTTACACAGAGAAGTCTAAAGTTTGGGCAGCAGATGACTCTTGAGCACTAGTCAGAAAGAGCCACCAAGTAACATAACTTGTTTCATGACTCACTGAAGACTTCTGGCTTCCTTCACACAGACATAACAAAACCAGTGAGAAAAATGACCAAATTCAGTCTCCAAGCTCTGATAACAGCAAAGCAGCCCCATGGATTTTCAGGTAAGGAAAGAAGCCTAAAAGATTTTCAGAGCTTGGCTCTCTCATGGTATTTTGATTAGATTTCTCTGGATCTCAAGTCATGCAGCAGGTCTCTAAAGCAAGCCAGTATACAGGTTTGACCTTTTTAGCTACTATCAATATTATTCAACATTGCTTGCAGATGTTATTGAGTTGCTAGCTAGAACACAGGTTTGATAAACAATTTAAATAAAACCAAAAAGCTTCATGTTCATATATTGTATGACCACATACACCAATCTTTGAGCTGGCCAACTGTCCTTGGCCAGGTCAAAACTCTGATTCCATCAATCTGTCTTCTGACAGTAATGCTTATTCGATGAAGATATGGCATACATACACTGGCAATTCCCACCTCCAAGGTCAGACACCAGAATTATTCGTGACAATTAAAATAGCACTCAGATTTTAAACAATTAACCAGAAGTACAAGCCTGCAGCAGTTTAAAAAGAACAACTTGTATTACAGAAATTCCACTGATTCTAAGGGAAAAAAAAATTGTAGTGCAGAATCTATGGTTTCAAATTATAATTTCAGAAAAATACTAACTAATTTTATTTCCAATATTCAAATTTGTTTGAATACATGCTATGAGTTTTGCCTATTAAAAAAGCCACACAACAATTTTCTAAGTATCTCACTTGCAATTCTGCCCTATCATTGAATATTTTGAGTACTGCAGCTGCAAAGGCTGCTAAATCTTTCTGATTTTCTGACCATTTGCAGATTCACACAAAAATCTTCCCGTCATATTTCTCTTAGATTACAAACACTTCTGATCAATTCTCCCCCCTCTCCCTCATTGCTGGAGGTTTAGGTTTTCTAATAGGCTGCAATATAACAATAGACAGGAGCACTCTGTGCTGGGTTAGGAACTGCTGGAGGGCCGGGCCCAGAGAGTGGGGCTGAACGGCGCTGATCCAATTGGCAGCCATAGTGCCCCCAGGGATCAGTGCTGGGCCCAGTTCTGTTTAATATCTTCAGTGATGATTCAGATGAGGGAATTGAGTCCACAATTAGCAAATTCACAGACGACACTAAGTTCGGGGGGAGTGTGGATCAACTGGAAGGCAGGAAGGATCTGCAGGGGGACCTGGACAGACTGGAGAGTTGGGCTGATCCCAATGGGATGAGGTTCAACACAGCCAAGTGCTGGGTCCTGCACTTTGGCCACAACAACCCCATGGGGAGCTCCAGGCTGGGCACAGAGTGGCTGAGAGCAGCCAGGCAGAAAGGGACCTGGGAGTCTGGATTGACAGGAAGCTGAACATGAGCCAGCAGTGTGCCCAGGTGGCCAAGAAGGCCAATGGCATCCTGGCCTAAGAACAGGGTGGCCAGGAGGTCCAGGGAAGTGATTCTGCCCTTGTACTCAGCCTTGGTGAGGCCACACTTCGAGTACTGTGTCCAGTTCTGGGCCCCTCAGTTCAGGAAGGAGATTGAGGTGCTGGAGCAGGTCCAGAGAAGAGCAAGGAGGCTGTGAAGGGATCCAGCACAAGTCCTGTGAGGAAGGGCTGAGGGAGCTGGGGGTGTTCAGGTTGGAGAAGAGGAGGCTCAGGGGAGACCTCATCACTCTCTACAACTCCCTGAAAGGAGGTTGGAGCCAGGGAGGGGTCGGTCTCTTCTTCCACAAGAAGGCATGGACTGAAGCTCTGCCAGGGGAGGTTTAGGTTAGATATTAGGAAAAAATTATTTACAGAGGATAATATATATATAATATATATATATATAAGCCCATTCCAATGACTAATTATATATATATATATTATATATATATATATATATATATATATATATGGGCAGCCCATATCCAATGCCTGGATGTATATATGCCTGGAATATATATATTATATATATAATATATATGTAATCAGGCATTGGAATGGGCTGTCCAGGGAGGTGGTGGTTTCTGGTAACCTAAGCAGTAGTAGATCAAGGGTTGGGCTTGATGATCTCAGAGGTCCTTTCCAACACAGATGATTATATGCTTCTGTGATTTTATGATTCTAATATGCAATATAACCAGATAAAATTTAAAAAAAAAAAAAAAAAAAAAAAGAAAAAAGAAAAAAAGAAAGGTTTTAATCTAGGTATGCAGCAGTGCAAAGGCTATTCCCTGAATGCTGCTTGTTCAGTCATCATGTGTCCATAGATTATTTACACTATTTGTTTAATAAAAATTTGAAGAAAACTTGTTTAAAAGATGCTTCACTAACAGAACTAGAATATCTTCTACTCTGCTTCTTTAATCCCTGAAGATCTTTGTAATAAACCTCTCCCCCAGAAACTGATTAAAGTCTTTTATATCTACTGATTACAATAACACAAAGAGTAGTTCATATAAAGTGTTAGTAATTATGCTGAAACTACATTTCAACAGACTGTTTCCGTTGATTAATTTATTTCTGGATGTCCATGAACAAGCACAGCATGCCATTACTTTACAACATTTCAGTATTTACAGGAAATCACAGTCCAATACACAACAATTCTAGTATAGGAACAAAATAAATCAGCTACATTGGTGTTATTAATTACAAAGGAAATTACCTTGATACAATCTGAAATTCAGTTAAAAGCATGAATATTTACTACTTGTAGTAAGTAGAACTACAAGTTCCCCAATTTCAGGCCTTAGGTAAAAAAAAAAACCAAACAAAACCAAAACAAAAAATAACAACAAAAAACCCGAAACAAAAAAAACCAACAAACAGACAAAAAAAAAAAAAAAAAAAGCAACCCAAAAACCAAACCCAAAACCAAACCACAAATTAGAATGATTCATCTGCATTTAGAAGTAGCATTAATTTCTCTGTGACAGGACACCTCAGCTTTTTGTTAAAGCATCTAATAAATGCTATTGTGGCTCTTTTGTATGACAAAAGTAAGCAAAAACCAGCTTCTCACTATGTGTAATCCTTGCTTCAGTTTAGAAAACTCCCAGTCCTACAGGGGCAGCAGAACTGAAACATTCAAGCAGCAGCACAGCCATGGGAGAGAGGAGCAAGGGCTTCACCTGTACTTTGCTGAGACTGCCTACGACTTAAAACAATGAGGAAGGAATGAGCACTCACTACAAGGAGTGATAGCAGCAAAAAGCAAGGTTTTTCTTTGTTATTTATTATTTCCCAAGGCCTTCTGAAGTCACAATCTCCAAATAAATGCTACAAGTATATGAGAAAGTTACAGAAGCCCAGAGTTAAAAATCCTCATTAAGCACAGAACCACTTCTTCCACAGCCACACTTAGCCCAGAATGGATGTGTTACAGAAACATGAGGCAGATGTGTCAGACCTGAAAACAATCATTTACTGCACAATTCTCATTTATTCTGTAGCTATTAAAACAGAAGAGAGCAATATCAGCAGCCTTTCCCACCATGGCCTTCCCCTTTACTCCTTAAGCAGATCCAATCTAGCTTCCCATCAACAAGCCAAAAATGTCACCTTGAGTGGTATCTTTGGATCAAAGAGGTGCAATTTAATATTAAACTGAAAAAGACTGAAAAATATAAACTGTAAATATACACAAAGAAAGATCATAAAACAAAATAGGGATTGTTAACTCAGACCTCCTTGGTTCACCAACATAAGGATGAATCCCACAGTGGAAGCCACTGCTAATTATCTGAAACCTAACAGGAGCTTAATATGGTCCAGGCTGCTCTAACTTCCAGTATTTCGTATTTTCCCTAGGACTGCATGTTCTCTAGCATAAAGCAGTCTAATACAAGCAGTCTGCAGAGCAGGGACTTGTTTCCATTCTCTGGTTCCAAAGTAAACCCTCCAGCATCATTAGGTAGGCAGCAGAGAGCAGTATTAACATAATTACACACAAAAAACAGGGTTGTCTGCAAGAAACCAAACCCTGCAAATCAAATAATGTTTTGCATGTCTGTGGGTAATCATGAGAGAAATCTATCACAAATACTTCACTAATGGTTTCCCATTCTCTGACCCTCATTGTGAGTTCCCTCGCCCTTAAGAGTGAGTTCTGCTGCCTCCTCTGACTTTGTGAAGGTTATCTGTAACATTGAATGAGGACTTAAAGAGGTTCAATTCATGCACATGAAAATGTCACTTCTTACCATAGTTTACAGCTCAATTTTTGATGAAAGAATAGGATTTTGAATAATTCTAACAGCTCTGAATCTACACATTAATAACTCATGGACAGGGCTGAATGACCAAAAGTGCCTTTCTCCAAAGAGCAGCTCTGCAGCACGCTGCTGACGTGCAATTACTCTTTTCTTACAACACAATGAGGAAAAAGGGCAAACTGATCCCCAGTTTTCAAGTGGCCAGACATTTTAAGCACTTGTAAAAATAACATGACTTTACATACTTACAAAACTCATGGATATTTTCAGTGATAGAGTTTAATTAGTTTTTTTCAGAGTGATAAATTTGAGGTCTAATTCATAAAGCAAGCCAATAAATATTTGTCTTGTTATGAATTGTTAAACTACTGTACAAAGTATTCATGCAGTTATCCACATGATTTTTGCTATTTAATACTTGACTTCTGAGACTACAACTCAAGTTGTCAGGGTCAAAAGGTTTGTCAGGCATCCTATAAAAAACTAACAAGTAGTATAAAACACCACTTTCTTACAAGTGATCTAGCAGCTTATGAGGTGGTTAAAATTTGACTGAAGTGATCAAATTGAAAGCTATGACTTAGTGTGGAGGAGGTTCTCCATCTTATTAACAGTCAGCTGGAGCAGCTCCTTAGTAGAGAAACATTTTGCTTAAGGCCCTGTTTCTCATCTGGTTCTGTCACTAAGCAGAGTATTTCCATCAATATCATGTGAGGCTGGAATAAAAACTCACAAAGAGACAAGCCCCCAAAAAACAAGACCAAACTCAATGGGCTGGACAAAACAGGCTGCACACTTGTGAATAAAATTCTCTGGTAAGGGGTTTCCAAGTCTCTCTAAAATCACAATATTTGGCAAAGAGCATTCTATTTCACATTTTAACATCCTTTGGCATAAACTGTTATGCTTTAATTAAACCCAGAATGCAAATCACATCCCCCGGAGATGATGCTTCTAGCTGCTTCTCTTTCAATAAATAAGCCAGTGTGGAAATCAACCACAGTTGTGGCTGATAAACAGCACTGATGTAGCAAAGAGATGGGGACAACTGTGCACTTCGTGGGGCACCACTCCGAGGGGCAACTCCTGAAGAGTCATTGGAAATGTCACACTTAAAACCAGGCTCCTCGTTGGCAGACAGGAAGCTGAGTATCCTGTTTCTTCCTGACCAGCAGGCTGCATTTGTCGGGAAATGTTGGACAGCTTGGCTAGCCAGGCTAGTCTTAACACTATATTGCCTTCAAAATCCATACTCTGAGGCTTTGTTCACACAGAAGTTCCCCACAGAAATACCTCCATGGGAACCTATGGGAGCTGTTCTACGCAGTGCAAACAGCAGACAACACTTTGTTTGGCTGCCATTGAAATCTTCCCTCAGTAGAAAACACTGTGTAAGAATCACACTACTTTGCCTGGTAGCAGCTACATCTCTATTGGGATGTTGGAAAAATACAGACTAAATATGGAACCAAAATCATGATGGCAGAGAAAGATTGTACTTTCAAATACCATAAAGATATTCAGTTAACTTCATTTTCTCTCCCCCTCCAATCTACCAGCTCAGGGAAGTCAGACAAGTTTTCATAATAAACAAAACATGAGGATGGGAATGGAACCAAAATTGTGTGGAATTTATTGTATGTGGAATCAACCAGAATTCTTCCAAGGCTGCTTTAAAAAATATTATATAATAGAGGTACCAGATAAGTAATGATTTGTTATGTTCATGTCAGGAAAATCTTTCTTTAAAATGCTAATTCAAATATCAGAGCTTAAGTGTATAACATACTGCACTAGGAATCCAATGTTGAAGACTCCTCTGCAACTTCAAAAGTTATTTCCAAGACCTAGCAACTCTACACAAGAGCAGGAAAAATCCTCAGAAGTCTTTCCTATGAAAAGAGTTTGTCCAAAATGACTGATAGAAGTGTGAAAGGTACAGCTCATAGAATCATAGAATTGGCTGGGTTGGAAGGGACCTCAGAGATCATCCTACAGCCCACACCACAGAGAGCAGCTAGGCAGACAGAGAGAATGCATATTTTTTAAACTATCTGAAGTACTGTGGTCTAGAGTGCATGTGCTCATTGCCTTCAAAAATGAAACAAGGAAAATTCACCTCACATCCATATGTATCTTTCTAGACAGACATCTACTCAGAATCAGTATTCTGTGCTCTGAAGCTATGACATAACTTATTCCCCTGTCATCATCAGATGTTATTTTTCCCAAAACTATTTCTTTAAACCAGGGCTATGTATTTAAGGTCCTGCATGACTACCTGAATGAATAAAATCTCATCTTTCTACAACGCCTTTAAATCTCCCAGACTGGAGAGGCCCTGCAGCCATTCTTCAGACCTAGTTAAAGCCACTGAATACACAGAATAACTTGTTCACCAAATAACTGAGACATTTCACTGATGCTGTCAGCATCTCCAAGCTAAAACAGACATGTAGTATTGTAGCTGGCAAATGCAAAGTCAGGGAAAGATGAGCTCTAGAAGAAGTATCTACTTAACAGGGAAAACAAACTAATTCCTCTAAACAAAATAAATAGCAGCGAAATGTCAGATGTCTCATCTTGGGTGGGGAAAAAAAAAATCAGTAAGATATTTCATAGGGTTTAAAAGTTGAGGAAAATGAGTTATTACAAATTCAATCTTTAATAAAAAAATCATTAACATTTACAGTTAATAACCATTAGTGGTAAATACCATAATCTGAAATTCTTAACTGATGGGGATTTTTCAGAATTTTTTCACTGTACAGCAAGAGGAATATTTCACTCAGGCACCTGTGGCTACACTTGCCTGCCTCCTCACTGGGGAAAAGATTACAGGGTCTAAATAAAATACAAAAGAAAGACTCTTATGTTTAGACAGGCATGTCTATGAATGCTAAATAAGGGGGGGATGTTCTGAAACTGGTAAAGTTCTTGGAATTTCCATGCTGGCTATACGTAACATCAGCCCAATATTAATGAGCTGGGATAAGAACAGAGTGCCTACATGTCAGAGCTTTCTTTAACAACCAGGCAACAGAACTATTATTCAGGTCAAGATTCTTTTCAGGCTCAGAATCAGCAAAAAATGAATGTCTAAAGATAATAATTTCTTTGTTTTGAGGCCCAGTTGATGTACTGTGATTGATATATTCAGCCTGTGAATTGCTGTGATTCTAACCAAGCATTACAGTTTAAATCACAGTGCAGTTAGCAATGCTGGAAAATCCACAGTTAATTTTCCAAACTGAAGCCCTCAACACTGGTATGATTTTGGGCAATGCAGAGCCTAAAGCTGTTGTGGATTTCAGTAAAATTGCAGACACTTTGCTCCTCAGAGCAGGGGGTGGGAGGATAATGGGACAGGACACCCAACAACCACCATCTCATCTAGAAACAATATATTTCTGATCTTTCTGTGAATTCTTAGGCCTAAAATTACGAGAATAAAAAATTACTTTGCACCTTTCTTAAGTTTCTTTTGTTTTTCACCTTCACTGAGGTCTTACTTGCCTGGAAAGCAAAAGAACCACAAATTACTGACAAACAAAAATATTTGCAAATGCTAACCCTCAAGCACTCCACTAGTAGAAACAACTATGCAGTTTTTCCAAGCATACCCAAAATCCCTCTTGGGTGATTATCAACAACTCCACTCTAGTGAATCATCAAAAGAGACTGGTTTCATTTGTAAAATGCAAATCCTTATTCCAAACAACATAACTGTACTGACACTGGTACAAACACACACTACTTAGGGCATATAATTGCTATTTCAATTTAACTGAAAGATTATATGTTTGTTCTTATGGGTTCTGATCTACTTTAGAATTTTCCTAGACAAACTAAAGGGTATTCTACACACGTGCATGTACTTTTCACACATTTTTTTTTACTTATTATTATTCTACTGAAATAAAAAACCACACCTCATTCTGCTTAAACACTTAACACTACTTTGAGAGAAAAGTAGACAATGCATTAATGCCAAGACAGTTCCTAGGGTTTTGTTTTGTGCAACCCCTCACTAAAATCTAAAAGAAAAACCTGGCATGCTACTTTTGAAAGCCATTTGCAATTCAATTAATTTTCTCTAGGTGATGTATGTATTTATTCACATTGTGCTGTCACTTTATGGAGGCCTTGCTAGGTTACCACTTAACTTTTTCGCAGAACAAAAAAAAATAATCATATTTTACTTCGGTTTTATGAATTTACACACATGCCAAAGCAACAAAAAAGTCGTATATTGAAGGAGGAAAAAAAAAATACTTCCCTCCCCTCCAGTTTGACTTTGTTCCTGCCTGCTTGATATTATAAAATAGCTTCTAATCAACATAATGAAAGCAGGGCCTCTGTGTTTTCATTTGAATAAGCAAGGCAATTTCCATTTCAAATGTATGTTCTATCATGCTTCCACAAAACAGAAGAGCTTTAATTTCTCATTTAATGAAGATACCAAGTTACCCAGGTTCTTATACCCCTCCAGAAAAACAAAACAAGCTCAGCTTGTTCACTGCTCATCACAGCTGGCTTCCTTGTCCAGCCTGAGGTTTGACTGCAAAGTTTAAATTCAAAGCCTGCTCAAGTCCTGCCTTCAATTTTAAGTCTGAGTTGGCACATAAACTTTCTGAGGTTGCTACATCTCTCAGCTTTGCCCCATTACTTCCCTCACATCAGGGGTATTTATGATCCTAAAGTTTGGTAAAGACTTTGATATACTCAGATAAAAGATGTGGAGTACTGTTCTTACAAAATAAAGCAATATAACAGCCAGCACTGCCAGTCATGCAGTGGCTTCTCCCCTTGGTTCATCTTGTTGGAAGAAATAATGCAGACATTGAAGTGTAACTACAGATCAAAATTTCACTCTGAAATTATTTTTTTAAAAACACTTTAGAAAAATCAGCTCTTTAAACAGCATGAGCAACTTGGCAAAAAGTGATTGATAAGTTGGTTTGTTTCATGGTGTAAATCTTTAATTTCATTTGCTGTCCTTGCTAGTCTGACCCAAGCAATAGTCCATAAATATTTAGGTAGCTTTCCACCAGCTTGCTTACAGCTTCTGAATACTAATGCTAGCTGTAGTGAAGAAGAAAAGGAATTGCTGTAATGGACCACAAAACTAGCTGTGAATATCTAACCTGCTGTTTGTAAGGCTTTCTGTATGCTGGAATTAAAGCAGTCATTACCACCTCACAGGAACCCATCACACCCTTAATGAATTGTGAGGCTGTGCTGGGAAAATAAATATCTTTACCTGAATAAGCATTAACCTTGTAACAACCAGGAAAAGAAAGAAAGAAAGAAATAAGAAAAAAAAAAAAAAAAAAAAAAGAAAAAAAAAAGGGAAGGGGAGTCGGGGGGAAAGGAAAAAAATAAATCCATAGCTGTATAATGCCCAAGGCTAAGAAGAGAAAAACAAGAGTGTGAAGCATGCAGAAACCTTGCCAGTGAAGAATCAAAGAAATTCTGGTTTATTTTGCATCTCAACATGGTGCTTGACAGATAACCAACAACTTTAAAGTTATTCTTTGCTATAAGCACAATTAAGGCCCAAGGACATAACTTTTAACTACTTGTATTCCCTTATTCTGTAGCACCCCAAGCTCATTAGCCTTCAAAGAAAGGATTTTACAAGCCCATTGAGAAGGCAGTGATGTGCAACAGTGTGGAGAGTCTCCCCACTGCTCCAGCAAAGAGAAATGCAAGCTTGAAAGGAGGCACAGAATTCCCCTTATTCCCTTGGTCAGCAGATACAGTATCCACTTTCAGTCTAACAGGGGACAGGGTCATTTCACCCATAGTTATTCCCTTGCCAGCTGGCCAGATGCATCAGACACCAGATGTAGAAGCAATGGTTTGCAGTTTCCAGCAAAGTGACATGCTGAGCATAAGTAACCATTCTACGGCAAGAGCAGCAGTGGAAAACTTGCCAAAATCCACCTCTACCTCATTCCCCACTTCTGCTAGAATTTAATCCTTTTTTGTCTCCCCTAATGAGATGTCTTTAAAATTACCTTGTTAAGTTGCTGTGCTTTTAGAACTCCAGAAATGAGCTGAGAAAACTGCAGCAGAGCTCTTCTTGCTACAGAAAGCTCCTATCACTTTATCTTATAAGAAAAAAACCACACTCCTAGTTTTAGATGGCATCTTTAGTTTTCCTGCGTGTCCAAGTCTTAGCTACTTATATCCCCCCTTTTACAAAAGCAGAACTGTAATAGAATCTAAAATTTGTCTCAAAAGTCACTGGAAGCAAAATGGGTTGGTGCATGTCCTCCAAAATCCTCTATTCACTTTTTTCCTGGACCAAAAACTGAAGTTCCTGGCTCCTAAAATTGTATTAGCAATGACAGAGCAACAAGTCAAACAATCTTAAATCAACAAGTATAATGAAACTATTTTTTTTAAAACATAAGAAAAAGCTTTTTCACTGTCAGGGTGACAGAGCACTGGCACAGGCCCAGTGAGGTTATGGAATCTCCTTCTCCAGAGACATTCAAAACCCACCTGGATGTGGTCCTGAGTGACCAGTGCTAGGTGGTCCTGCTCTGGCAGGGGACTGGACTCTATGATCTCCTGAGGTCCCTTCCAACACCTAATTCTCTGTGACTTCTGTGATTTCTTCACATAACAAAAAGAGGCATTTGCATATGTGGAAACTACTCTTTTCTGCAAGTAACCATTACACAGCTCATAGATCAGCCTCTGCTGGAACCCTCAAAACTGACTCAGTTTGACTAACTTCATATATAACACATCCCCCAGCACATTTCACCTTCTCCCAAAAGCAGAATGTAGGGGTTTTTTGTTTGTTTGTTTTTGTGGGGGGGTTTTAAGCTATAAGCAAAAGCATACAAAACTAGAAATCAACTTAATTCTTCCAAACTGAGCTAGTGGGTTTCTGCAACAAATAAAACAGGACTATAGTTACGAGCAAGAAGGTGGTTCCCTAAATCCTTTTGACACTTAAGATTACTTTCTCTGTACACAACTGTTTCCTGCTTACACTGGGTTTTAAGCAACTCAAGCCTGCTACAGACTGTCTGCCAAGCATGCCATAATGGGGTACCATTTTATTCTCGAGTTCTGCTGTATGAAAGCAGGCAAAGCACATAGTAGAGCTCACAAATGGTATGGCTCACAGTAAAGAAAAGGATGCTTTCTTTACCATAGATTTCAGTCAGCACTGAAATAACAAGTACACTGAGAAGGACAAAGAGCCTTAGTAGCTGAGAAGCTTCATTTTCTCATTCAAGGAGCTCTGTTGTTACTGCCACTGGATAGCAAGTTCTCATTTGTAGATGGAGTTTAGCAGTAAATGTGAACATCTGATATTTGCTATATAGTTGTTACTAAGAGGATTTTCATTACAAGATTTTTTTTCTTCTAAAATGAAAAAGCACTTAGGCACTATTTCTGAGAATACATTGATCCAGATGAAAAGCACAGCTCCTAAGTAGACCAGAGCTTCTAGAATCCTAACACATTTTCAGAACATAAGCCTCTAATATTTGAGCACAAAATCACTTTCCAGTGATACAACTTCCTCACAGTATGGACACCTAAAATCAGGGTCTGACAATTATTGCTTCTTGAAGAAAAATTATTTTCATTAGTAACACTGACCTAAGGCATCTGGTCTCTATAAGCTGCAAAGTATCTACTGAGACTAAGATGCTTATATACACAGCCACTAAAACATTCATAAATAATCAGTTAAGTGAACCACAAGCCATTTTCTTTAAATACTGCCTGTTTAGCCAGTTATCAAGACTTGACACACTGGGAAGAGATAATAGATTGTTTTTTCACCTTGAAGGACTTAAGAAGATAGTAGCCATTTATAATAGTGTAAAGCCATCACAGTCATGTGATATGCCATTCAAAAGCACTCTGCCCTGTTGTTTTCAGTCTTTGCTTTTAGAAGTCACTAAGCCATTAGAAAGCCTCAATACTCTCTCCCAAAACTACAACTTTCTTTAATCCCCCAAGTAAATACCTGATAAGCCCATTCACACACACACAGCTCCTCCCCCCCCACCCCAGATACATGATTTTCCTCAAACATAATCTGGTCATTTAAGCAGTATTCAACCCTTTGTTCTGGATACAGGTAACATTTCTGCCTTAAGCTTTCCTTGTGCAAAACCAACAGGGCTTAAAACCCCACAGGATGTCATTATTTCTCCTATATAAAGATTTTGACAGTTTTGCCATTGCTAACACAGACAGAACATCCTTTCTCTATTGTATTATGAGCACTGAACTGTTAGAATGAACTGTGTCTAAGTGGTTCTGCAAGTAATGTTATTCCAAAAAGCCATAGAGATGCTACAAAAAAGTTTCAGAGAAAGTGTGTCTTTCAAGTCCATATCCTTTCACCCACACTTCTCAATATTAGGAATCCAGCAGCACCAGCAGTATGGATACAGAATGTACTAAGCACTTCATCAACAACATCAGTTCAGAGGTGGCAGCAGTCTGGCAGAACTAGAAGGGAGTCATATGCAGAAATCTTAAGAAAAAACCTGCACTTAAAGTACTCCTACACAGCAAGGAGAAGCTGCACAGTTTCTGCTGCACTGACAGAAGTAGTGGCCTTCAGGTCAGTACTTAAAACAAGGTCTCTTCTCCTAGTGACTTCTAAAGAGAAATTAAGGACCCTAGATTTATTTTTTTTCAAAGCACATGGGAGGAGTTAATTGATATGAACTGGCCAACACAGCCTGTCTCTATCAAATGATACCACTAGCCATAGCTTCAGCTGTTGCTAACCATCTAAGAGCTGCTGGAATTTGCTATGACCAGTGCACTGCTGTACTTAGCTTTTCATTCTGAACAGAGCTTTACACTGCTTTGAGGATCTAAAAAAGTACACAACCATCCCACTGCTCTCCTGTGTAGTACTTACGAGTTTAGCATCTGCAAATTAGAAATAGAACATACTGACCCTGGCAGCAAATGCTACATGAGCCAGGCTGGCACCCATGGCCACCTGACAGATCACTGTGCTCATTAGAGCTTCCCTACCCTTAAAGCCGTGGTCCACGGGGTAGTTCATTTTAAGCTGCTTCCCAGCACAAACACTGGCACCTTCATTGTTGATACCTAGAGGCAAATAACACACTATGTGAGCTCACCTTTTTTCAAAAAAAAAGAAGGTCTTTCTCCAAGACCTTCTGAGTAGGTCCTGGGATCACTTGCCCACTGTTGGTGATAAGGCACAACTAATTTATCTGTAATAGACCAATATCTGTGTTATTTGCTCTGCCAGGCCATGCTGGAGCTGAAGATGAGTTACTGATTTACCAAAAAGGACTCTTAATCCACAAAATTTTCACAAAGCCAAGTAAGACTTGGTTTTGGGCACTCTCTCTTCTTGCAATGGCCCAATCACATTATTACATTAACAGCAGCAGACTTCAGGGATTTTCTCTATGATAGCTTGGAAATAAAACTGTTTCAATATTTTCCCTTGCCACCATGAACTTTTAATGTAGCCCAGTCAAAACCTACCTTAGCCCTTTAAGAATATGAGCTGCCAACTATGGTTTAAAAGGGTTTGGTTCCTCAACTAGTGTTCTTGTAAAGAGGAGTCACTTTCCCTGCTTATCATTCATATCCTACACCCCACTGCAAAACTGCTCTGGGAAAATGATGTTTACTTTGTCTTTATAGTCATCAGCTGCATCTCCTAGTTCTCTTTAGCCACTTCTGTTCGGCTTGCACAGCTACAGATTCCTTTCTTTGCTAGCAGTCTATACTCATCTGCTCAGGGATTTGACCACTGGTCTGCAGCCAACTATGACTCTTAGGAAGGCAAAGAGTTTTTAGATTTATAGACCACTACATACCAGCAGCTGCAACCAGATTCCCCATTCAAAGAAAACAACACATCAACATTCCCAGCAGATTTGTCCCATGCTTAGATCAGGTTAGGCAGACTAACCCCCAGTGTGGGATTAGGGTTACTACCAGTTCTGTAAACCAGTGAGACTTTGTAATTCAGAGACTTAAGTTTACTCTACCGTACTATTTTTTCCCCAAAAGACCTATAAAACCTTGGACATCAAATAAGAGTTTCAGCATCAGAGGCAAAATGTACTGTAAAAGCACAGGTGTCAGTAAGGGACATCACATTGCACTATGAAGTCAATAAAGTACTTTCTGGTATGTTTTTAGACTGCTGTGTTTCTTTTATGCCAGAAGCTCCCTGAATCCATGCAGAAAACAGCACAGTCAAATGAGGCACATACACAATATACGTACAGGGAAGGTACTTTTCACATAATTTACACTTTTATCATACTCCTGAAGTTGTGCATTACTTGACATTTTCAGTTACCTTCCTTGTCTGATTTTGCTCATGGTTATGTACTATGGAGCTAATCTATTCCCTCTGGCTGTGTTTGTCCTTTTTGGTTTTGTACAGGTATATCACATTGAACAGAAACCATGATGTGTATCTATGTTCTTTTAGATGTAAGACAAGAGGAATCACGATTCTATTAAACTGATCTTTTATCTACAATTTCAAAATACAAGATGCTAAAGATCCCATTTAAATTCAGTACTTATATTCCTTAAGTCAGCATCTAAGCTCTTTGAGGTGTGATGGTTTTTTAACTCTATTGCTGAATTGTTCCATATTAGAGGCATATATTTTTGTTGAAGTAATTGAGTTTGATATAGGCTAATTCTTGGGAAATATGAATTCAGTTAGCCTGAAATATGTATGAATTAGTAGACTACAAAGCAGCCATACCTAAAAGCCAAACAACATCAAGCCAGTGGTAGTTCTATTACACAGTCACAATAAGTTTTAGACATGACACACAATGTAAGAGAAAAAACATTCTCAAAGTATTTTACTGATTAAAAGCTATAAAATATAGATTAACAAGCTTAAGACTTCACAAAAACAAGTATTGCAACCAAAAATTTGCACCCCTATCTTTAGGATACAGGCTTGTTTTCAAGCTGCAAAATTAATTCAAAGTGAAGAAAATAATTATTTTCTTTAAGTATTGCGTTACAGCAGGCATGATTCAGTCTGACTACAAAGTTTTATTTGCTTTTTTTTCCCTTTGGAAGATTACTCTTATTAACACTGCTCCATTGGTTTTGTTTGGTTTTTTTTTTTTTTTTCTATTATGGATTGAATTCACCCCTGAAAAACAAGTGAAATTATTTTGTTCCTGCTTTAATCAGGTTGAAATCTCATTTTATAAATTTAATACAGTACATACACACCCATCACATGCCTTTACTAAGTGACTGCACATGCCATAGAAGTGCCCATCCCTATGGATATACACCATAGGCACACAAGCAAAAAGGAGGCCATCTCACTTAGACAAGTGCAAATAATTAATAATTACATTTATGTTTTAAAATATGGACATAAATATAGCATACCCACATATACTGTTACAGTGGTCTGGAAGCTTTATGTCCTCAAGTTTCATAACTGACTGGGGCAACTTCTGGCCTCCAACCTACAGGAGATCTGTAAATTATTGTAGCTCTGATCTTGCTGCAGTAGCACAGACATCCCACACTACCAGAGGGATACCAAGACATCTGCCTACACACACAGTCACTTACTGGAAAGGGAGAGCATGGCCAAAAAAGGGGCCAGCCTTTAGCATATTTCACTAGAGTACATGTGAAGCCTTCATGAAGTTCTGATTTTCCAGCACCCTGCAGTCTGCTTGCTCATCTGGTTCACACAATGGTAAAAGCTACCAAATCGAAGAGTCCATGCTTTACATCCCTCTGATTTTTACTGAAGCACAAGTTGTGTGAGATTCAATACAAGCCTTAAGTGATCAGACACTGGAATGGGCTGCCCAGGGAAGTAGTGGATTCTCCATCCCTGGGGATATTTAAAAAGAGACTGGATGTGGCACTCAGTGCCATGGGCTGGTAACTGCAGCAGTAGTAGATCAAGGGTTGGACTTGATGATCTCTGAGGTCCCTTCCAACCCAGTCAATTCTATGATTCTATGAAAGGCACATCCTGTGGCATATCTGTATGTTGAGTTTGAACTCTCCTGATAAGATTTTAAAATATTAAAATGGAAAACAGTCATTTACTTTCCATCCATGGGATGTTTATATTCAGTTATGTAGACTCTTTTACTCTGTCTTTATTCCTAACCTCTCTATACAAGCACAACCTTCTTGCAATTCCTGCATAAAAATTTCTGAATACAGAGAAGCTGACAGTGATGTTTTCAGATAATAAAAATATTCAAATGAATATTCAGCCACATCGTTCAAAAAAAGACCCATAGTTGTCCCAATGCAAATCACTCCAGTACCAAATCGGTCTATTATCATATTCATACAAGTCATTTTCTGGACTTCATATCTTTCTGTGGTGGATTTTATTATTTGTTCTTTGTTACATTAGCACTATTATGCCCTTGGAAATACCCATGACACTAGTTTCTGAATGTCACTTGTTTCAACAAGAGAAAATACATTTTTCCTGTAGCTCTTGAAAAGAACAATAACATGGACACAGGAAAGCTCTCAGTATATGCAGAGGATTTATACAAAACAAGGTAAGCAGGGAGAAGGAACAACTGAACACTCAGAATAAGAAGCCCATAAATGACTGCAATTTATGGTTTTAATAAGCATGTAAAGGAAGTCAGAAACTTGGATTTAAAATCAGCTTCAATTGGCAACAAATGTAGTGTGCTGTGTTCTGCCATGACATTTACCTCTCCCATAATTCAAACCAAGATACATTTTAGTGGTTTTGCAGGGAATAGCTGCTAGAGAGGAGTCACCATAGATCATCCTGACAAAGACATGTACTTCAGTCAAGTGATAACTAATAAAATTTAAGACATAATGAATCCTATTATTTCCATGTGAACACAGGGAAAGTTTAAAATTCACCATAAGCTCACAAAGGCCTCATTTTTTTAAACGTTGATCAATTCCTTACGATAATAAAGTTTGTTACCATGCACTGCTGTTAAACAATGTGAAAATATCGATTAAAGGTCCCTCATGGCACTCAGTGTTCAATAGCATAACCATCTCAATTTTTAAAGTGTAAAGAACCTCATAATTAAGGAATAAACATTTTTACAAGTTTTCCAAGCTATGTTGCTGCAATCTTCTCTTCAAAAATCTATTTGAAAACGTTGTGCAGACTGATTTAATCACCACAGAAAGCATTTCCTAGAAACCCTAAATCATGCAGAAGAGATTGCAGGAAAAATTCACCCATGTCATATTAGGTCTTAGGGCAAAATCCAGTTAATTCCAGAGACCAACAGGATGGCTAAGGCTGGAAAGTGAGATGCAGTCCACACCCCCAGCTCAAGGGGAGTCAGGGACAGCAGGTTTCGCAGGACCATTGGAGAAACACAACTTTTCCACAAAATTTAGCAGTTGCCATGAAAATCACTCTTCAGAATAAAGTGCCCCAATTTATGAAAAAGAAATAATAAATTGATTTAATTTGAGAAAATTTTGCACTTTGTTGCTGCTTTCATTCTTACTAATTTGCTAGGATTCCTTTACTAGAGATTATGCAATATAAACAACATATTTTTATTAAAAAGCACATGTGCCCATAGTTCAATCATTCACATGATTGTTACACAATTTATTGCCAAAATCCACCAGATATAAGGTTTTCTAATCAGTGGGGTCCCCTAACACAGACTGTCATTTAGCATCCCTGGCTTAATTCCATTTCCAAAAGAAAACAAACCTAGTTAATCCTCATATGCATCATATTATACACTGCATAGAGGTCAGAGAACAAGTTGGAAGAAATCTAGACTCTAATAATTTTCTCTTTTTGTGGAACATTTAAAAGGATTATATTGAAATCTGGAACTGTGAGGCATATGTGGATTAATATCTGACAATTCAGTTATGATTGATAGGGTTATACCCAATAATCTTATTCAAATTCCCAACTAGCCAAGTGATATCACATAGAATCAAATTACCATCTAAACATATTAAACCAAAACATTTAAGATGAAACTGGAAAAGCTACTTTGGCAAACTACTTGCTGCTATATAGTAAGCACTAACATGCAGAACTGTTGCTGATTAAGATTGGAAATACAGCTCAGTATTTCTCAGCATGCAACAGCAAATTGATTTATTGTAAAAATCATACCCACAAACCAATTTAGATCAGTAATTATTTAAAAAAATTAAATCAGATCATGTTTTTAGGAAGTCTGACAGATGTTAAAAGGAAGGAAGCTAGGATATGCAAGTAAAAATAAATAATGAGAGACAGTGACAAAAAAGTCAGATGCATAAATAGAACCTAAAATTGAAAGCCCACACAGATCAAATGGGATGTGTGGCTGTTTAACAGTCTGCAAGTGGCTTGAAAAAGCAACAAACCGTGTGTAAGGGGACATGAGTCAGAACAAGAATAATTGTCTGTTAAGAGGAGTAGTGATTGAGATGTTATACCCATGACTTCTGATCCAGATAAAATTGTATAGATACTGGGAACAAGAAATTGTACTTTATGTAGCTTAAAACTGACTTAGATACTTTTGCTGTTATACTAACCAAGACAATATTGTCATGGTTTAGTCTAACCTTGATCATAAATCTTCATCCCCAGCAGAATCTAAAACTACAGATTAGACTTAATATGCATATCCTTAGCTAGAATACAAAGATTTTTTCAAGGACATTTCTCAAAATGAATCATTTGCAGAAGTGCTTCACTTATTGCACTAAATGGTATTTGGAAATTGAACAATACTGCCTTTTAGAAGATTCTTGTTAGAAAACTGCTTGAGATCACAACTTTAAGCTACATGGGTTGGGTAAAGAAAACTGTATATGTATATATATGTATATATGTAACCTGCTGAACCAAAGCTTAACCAATTTACTAGCAAATTTTGTAGATCTACCTTCTCATTTACAAAGATGTTCCACATCAAGAGTAGTAGAGTGCTGAAAATTGTAAGCCTGATTCCTTGGAAAACAATTTAAGTTTGTTTAATCAGGTCTCTCTCATTGATTCAGTTCAATTTTTTAACAAGATTCCTATATGATATTTACAGAAACATGAAGAACTGCTCTGAATTGTTTTATCTCCTAATCCATTCCATACATATGTTTGAACAATTACATAAATATACTAGAAAGTTTATTTAGAAAAGCCCAATTTAAAATACAGCTTTTACTGTAACAGATGGCTTTTAGTGTTGAAAGGTGTGTATAATGCAGCACCAAAGTTACTACTGCTAATTGTAGTAATTTCAAAATAACTGCATGACAGTCCCCTGTGCTGCTGGTCTTGCTATTATTACTGTTTCTAAGGTAACCCTCATTCTGCTCAAGATCATATAGTGTGGCTACTGTCTCTATAGACATTATGGCTGCACCTCAAACAGATGAATATTTAATGTGCTATGGACTAGCTCCAACACACAAAATGTTGGAGGGGGGTGGGGAAAAACCCAACCAACCAAATAACACATACAACAGTCTTTAATCCCACAATCTATTGAGTTGTGCCAAAATTTAAGAAGACAAGGTCAAGAACCTGGCACATATATTTTTTTCTTATAGCCATCAGGAGAATAAAACCTCCAAACCAAGTTTGTACATTTGTTTGGCACAACACAGCAAACAAAACCAAACAAACAAAGGCAGGTGAAATGCAACAGCACTGATCGGCTGCCAAGTAAGGCACTGCCTGAGTGCTGCTGATGAAGTGGGAGGAACAACCAAGGCAGGGAATGCTCCTTCACTATTTGAAGTAGCTGCTTATTAAGTACAAATTTAATGTCTTTCAATAAACTGTTCTGGCTTAGATGTCTGGCTTTCCCTGAAAGCTACGTTTTACTGTAACACTAAAACTACCTTTATTAAAATTATTCTGCACCATTCTCTCATTTGTGAGAAAACAACAGCCACAGACACTCAGAATACAGAAGCTGCTTCTGCAGCAATTAGTATCATATATGGCAAGTTCTTTTATCTTCCAGTTGCAGTGTGCAAACGTGTGTGCAAACATGTATATATACACAAATCTATTTAAAAGTATAGTCAGACACACTAGACAAGTTTGAAGAAAAAAAAAATAGATCTGTTGGTAATTATTTAGCAGAGATTTAGTTACCATAGTGATGGGTTTCCTATAAGTACCATAGCCTGAGACACAGCAACACATTTTTGGCAATGTATCTTTATTTTTCAATTATGTTCTGAACTGTCCTCCTGTAACGAACTACAGAACTATCTTTATCCTCCTCTAGTGCTTTTAAATGAGACCAAAACACCAAAAAGCTTTCAAATATACAGATTTGACAGGTTGAAAGTGCTAGGTAGAAAGGGGTTGCAAAGAAAAAGATTCTCTGTGATTTTTCTTACACTTTAGTGTGAAAGTACTAAGAAAATGTACTCCTGATGCTTACATCAACACTGATGTATTTATTTTAAGTTAGTATCTATGGAGGTAAAACAAAAGCAAGAGAAAGATTTTAATATTAACTAAAATCAGCACGCATGTTCTTTACAGTTGTGTGGTGAATTTAAATACTCTCTACATAGGTACAATATTATGCTTAAGACAAATTCAAGTTCAATACATGGGCCTGTAATGAAGGCAAGTTTTGGATTAGATCAATGCTCCATTTATCCAGAGTCTAGGGGACTTTAGAACTGCATTTGCAACTGCTGGCTTGGAGGATATGTGTATGTGGAAAGGAATTCCAACTGGCCTAAAGGTGGCAGCAATCAGCTCCAAAGAGTTCATGTTCTAACACTTAACCAGTTTGCCATCTCGAAGGCAAGAGGGCTCTGGGTAAGGGTTTTCCTAAGGGACTGGTATGGATATAGACACCCACCTCTCATTTATGCTTCTGAAAAACTATCTTCTTAATGATATAGACAGCTGAAGCCTGAGAAGTTACACTTCTCACCTACCTACCTGCCACCTACCCCCCAACTCTTAGTCATCTCTTCTCCATTCAGTATCACTTTCAGAAGTCCTTGAACTTTGCATTCAGACTCAGAGAAGGATCATAAATTAAAACTGGCAGTTTGGGAGGGGGGTGGTGTTTCTTTTTATGGTATTACTTTTGTCACTTAAAAACTCATTCTCTAGATAGGATGACTATAGATAGGTTGCCCATCAAGCTAGAAGTACATTAACCAGGGAAAAAGAAATACACAGTTCTTTTCCACTTCCCCTAGACCCTATTTTCCACTGCAACTGTATTTTGTGAAGGGCTAAGTTGTCCTTTTCTCACATTTCTTGGGAAAAGAAAAAATTAGAAGTGAACACCATTTGTATAGAGCACTGAGGTCCTGGGTACCCTCAGCTGTGGCTGCAAACAGGCAGGCCAGCTCACAGAATGCAGCCCCATGTCCCAGCATTAAAATGGGGATTATACTCGCTGCATCATCACTGCTTCTCCTCATCTCACTGAAGAGACATTTGGCATCAAAAGCAACATACTAGCTCAAGCATGTGCACATCCCCATAACAAACTGGCATATGGCTATTTCATCTTTGGCATCTGAGGTGCATCATTTTTCTGAATTCTAGCATCTGACCTTTCTAACACCAGAATGATAGAACTTTGAATCCTTTAACAACAGCTTTTCAGATGACTGATTTTAACAACCTGGGAACAGTTAAAGTTTTCAAATACTGTAAGAAATGAGGCTGATCCCTTCACACTATCCCCATGTATTTTACTAAATAAAAAGCAATGTGTAAAAAGTCATGGTGCTGTTCCCTCTGCTTGCACCAAGCTATTCACTGCATACTCCTCAGAAAGATGTTATGCTTACATATGTATTTTTCTAAACAAAAATTAGTAATCTATTATCATCAATTGTTCATTTATGTGCATCCTTTTAATTTGAGATTATTCTGATATAATCTCAAAGGTAAATCTATGTATAGATAGATAGTAGTGAAGGTGGACTAGGAGAGGAGAAGGGAGTTGGTAGAAAAAAGGCAGCTATGTGACTGACATGGTACTTTCCAGCAGGGAAGGTGTTCCACAGCTCTAGACGTGTGCAGGGGTCAACCATAGTTGTAGGGAAAATAGCACACTTAGGTTTCCTCCAAAGAAACTCTAGCTGATAGACATTGAGAAGAAAGTCTTTACTATAAGGGTGGTGAGACACTAGCACAGGTTGCCCAGGGAGGTTGTGGAAGCCTCATCCTTGGAACTGTTCAAGGCCAGACTGGATGGGACCTTGAGCAACCTGATCTAGTGGAATGTGTCCCTGTCCACACACAGGGGATGAACTAGATGATCCTTAAAGTCCCTTCCAACCCAAACCATTCTATGATTTAAATACAGGCAAGCCCATTAGATTTATTATGAGAACAAGGTGAACACTTTTACAGACATAGCAAAGACCTTATCTTAATTAGTAAAAAACAGGGGTAAGTGTACAGCTTTGCTTTTGCTCCCTGTCTCCCAGGTGTGTGGGGTGTGGGGCACCAAATGCAGCTGACCCATGTAACATCACCTCCTTACAACCTCTGTCTCCGAGTCTTAATCCTTACTGACAAGACTGGTCCAAGTACTACCACTGAGTGTCATCTGTGTCATCAGTGGTTTACTGAAGATTCTTCAATGTAGGCCTGCTCAGATGGTACAATTTAGTACCCTTTGCACATCATTTTAGAGAAGTCAAGAACTCAGCTGGTCCATCTTGGCTCCTATTAGAACTAACTTTTCCTGACAAGCTTGATGACACCTGCTATTGGAACACTCAAGATTATTTCTGGATGCCTGATATATGGAGGGCTGCATCTGCCAGAATTTATTTCACCATTAATTAAAGATTACACCCTTTCCTGCATATTTATCTAACTCAGAGCAAGAAAGGAATATTTTTTACTGAGGCTACGAAGATACCAAAAACAACACATATTGGGAACTTCCTGCATTCTCTTTCCCCCAAACTACAGTCACATTGGGCCAAGCAGACCCTCTCACTGGAAGGCTGGTGCTCAGGTTAGCAGCCAGGTCAGTAAGCTGTGCTACTGAGCACTGGAATCCAGATCCTCTAGACATGAGCCTGAAGGGAGAGAGAGAGGAACAGCTCATCCTTTTTCTCATCTAATTAAGTACGGGAAGTGCAGCTCCCAGGAGAAGGGCCAGCAATAACAGGGAGCACAGCTTGGTGGGAGCATTATTGAGCAGCCAACTCAGGAAATGGCTCAGGGTTTGGAAGCCGATTTCACTCAGCTGGACCAAACTGCTTCCACAACACAGCTCAGCACTCGTTCCAGTCCAAGAAATGCATGAGCTATTTTGATAGCAAGATGTAATTTTGCTTTATCGTTTTACATTTTTTAATAAGCCACACTTTTTGCATATATGCTGAGGCCAGTGTGTTTGACCTGTCCTATACTTCATATTTCGAGTGATTTCTCAACACTAGACAGGTTATACCACAAAAAATGTTGCCATGCCATCTAAAACTATACCCTCACTATACACTGGCATTTTACAAACTACTTTTCTTGCTTATTAAATGACTCTCAAATAACTCCACAGAAATTTCCTAATAACTGGCTTTCATTTGTCATTCCTACAATACAAAGATATGAGTCTTCTGTCTGTCTCAGAAATCCAAAAGAACTTTGCCAACATGCATTTGCCCAAGATTTATCCTTTTATTTGGAGTCAACATTATTTCAAGGGTTATCACTTGAAAGGTTATTTTCCATAAGTTAAACTAGGTCCTGTAATTGCAATCTAATTACTTTGTATTAAAGAAAGTTCTTCTGATTCAGCTTTGAAAAATGAACAAACAAAAACCACAACACCAAAACAGGCTTTTTCAGATTGCAAAATATTTTTACTTCTCAAAAAAAATGGAGACAAAAATATTCCACTGTAACCAGCTAGTTTTAGGCTGGTTTTTGGGAGCAGCCCTGGCCCTGCTATCGTTTGTTGCTGCACAATTAGAACAGATCAGTTCTAGGGATTTCTATCAGGGTAATTTCCAGAAGAATGCCAATTAGGGGGAGAAAGAAAAGCAAAACTGTAGAAAGAAATCAGGAAGACAGAGGATAGAAGTACGGGAAGCACCCAGGAGGCAGAAAATGCATGGCTGGGAGCAAAATGAAAATGGGAAGAAAAATGTAGCAGGTACAAGAATGAAAAAGTGTTTGGTCCAACTTTGTTGAAACAGAATTCAAGTAGCAAAAGGTATCATGTTCATCCTTGGAAAAAAAAGGACCCAGAAAGAATTAACACTATATTCTCTGCTTTCCCATCACTCATAAGACCTCTGCTACTTTTACTTAACCTGATTACCACATCCACACAATGCAGAAAGAAATGAGCACAATATTGGCTTCTGGAGAGAGAAGGAAAAAAAGGATGTTTTAAGTTCTCGTACAATTGTAACTTCATCCTTAAATCCACCCTTTATATTACTCCTTGCCAACACTAATAAAGAAGAGTGTGAACTGAGAAAGATGGCTAATTCATTTGAAACAACATGAAGTATTTGTGATACCTTTCTTTTTTTCACTCAGTCTACAACTCACATAACACAACAGGATAACTACTCAGGACAACCAGTTAAGTTTCAAATAGCAGCACAAGTGGCACCCGAAGATTTTACATCTGTTCTGCAAGACTGGTACTGTTAAACATTGGACTTAATGCAGGCTTTAAAAAGACTTCTCTCAATTACAACTCTCATATTGTACGCACTTTCTTGCATTAAGTCTTAATATTAAACTTGATAATTTGAACAGGATGCCTGTTTTTGTTGGTGTTTGTTGTGAAGAAACAAATGCAAGCTAAGCAACCACAGGATTAACAGTAATAAGAGAAAATCAGCTTTTCTCTCTTCACATTTAACTTCATTTAAAAGAACTGTCTTTAAAACAATATGAAAGACTTAAATAGTAGAGTTGAAGTGCTCAATAAAACCTGAAGAGAGGACAGATCATCAAAATTGAGTGTCCTAAGCATATAATTAATACTCAAATATTTTTAACTAAGTGTTCCACGTGTTTAAGTTTTCTCTAAACCATCTACATTGAAATCAACACTAAAACCAGACCTACTATAGCTGCTACATCATGTCCAATATAGATGCCATGTGCACTAAACCCACTATTGCTAGCATGTAACATGAATGCATATGCACAGCTGAGGGAGCTACAGTGAGCTAAAAGTGAGACAACATTACTCACTTTTGTCTTCATTTTATTTAGCCCCAGTGACCAGTCCCCCAAACACCAAGTACCTAACAGTAAGAAGTAATCATTGAAAGTCTTGAAGAATAACTTCATCTTTCTCCTCTGGTCCTTAGGTCTACGGTCCCAGCAGCTGTGTTATAGAATCATAGAATCATAGAATTAGCCGGGTTGGAAGGGACCTCAGAGATCATCTAGTCCAACCCTTGACCCACCGGAGCAGTTGCTAGACCATGGCACTGAGTGAGTGTTGGCTACATCCATCTCTCTGCTCCCTCCAGCAAACACAAAGCTGGCAGGGGGGCTGCCCCACACTGCAGGACTACCAGAGGAAGGCAGAGCATGAGGCAAGATGCTGTGATGTTTCCACCAGACCCACCTGTTGTACTGTCAGCAGGAATATGCTTGCTTGTTCACACCATGGATTCACAGAGAACATCTTACTTTCCACGTGCACATGCAAACAGGCAGGCAAGTCTGTTTTCCTGTCAAATAATTTCTTAAATTGCACACTCGCTAAGTAAACCTGTGTAAACAATCAGATCCTTGAGTGCCAGAAGAGGAAACACCACCCATGTACCAAATGGAGGGAGAACAGGGATCCTGCCTGGAATAAGCCCAAACCTCCCTCTCTTTTTTCTATTTTTATAGCGAGTGCTATGTGTAAGAGAAGGAATTGCCAATCTGTCAGCTTGGTTCTATGTCTTTTGATGCCCAAAGAACCACAGGCAAAATGCAAGAGATCCCTGCCTGCTGAATGCTCCAGCCCTGTAGATCCCTTGTGTTTTCTGACCATGCAAATCTGAGATATGGTCAAGTATGAGCTCTTAGTTATTCTGGGGCAAATAACAGAGTCAAGACTTTCCTGACATAGTTGCTCTGGTGTTAGCTAGCTGTTAGCTACAGAAAGCAAGCAAGTAGACAGGGAATAGCTAAGCCAAATTCACCAGTAATTCACTTCAACCTCAAAGCAGAGGATCTGCTATCAGGTTCTGCCTGTGAAACTCTCCTGGAACACTCCTGACTTTCAGCTTTATAGCGTATCCAGTAGCCAGCACCATTCAGCACACAGATAGGAAGGCTGGCCACGATCAGAACATGAAACCACTGTCATTGCACCCATTTTGGATAGTTTAGATCGTGCTCCAGAGTGTCCCAGTTAGGCTCAGTAATTTCATACATTATGTTTCCAAGCCTGTCAAATTACAAATAGGGCAAAAATGGTGAATATCTGGCTAGTATAAATACTACCATGGACAAAGATGGAAGTGGAACAAAATGTAATCTACCAAGCCAATGAATTCCTGTCTTTTTAAGTAGTTTAATTTGCAAGAGAACCTCTATTAACTGGCTCGCTGAGAATGAAGAACATTCAGCCCATTCAAGATTGTCAAGGATAAGCCAGTACCAGAAAAATATTTTCTTGTAATTCAACATATGAGCACTAAATATATATATATATACATAACTATATATATGTTATGTGTGTATATATATATATAAATACACACACTCCCAAACATACACCCACATATAGCTACATATAAAGAGCTTTAAATTTTTTTTTAGACACACACATGCAAAACAAACATTTGGAGATGCATTCCACGCACTCAAGAAATAAGGACACAAAATTCAGCTGTTTCTTCTGGAGGGACAAAAAGGCAACCTCTGCAGACTCCTCTCATAGCATTTGGTTTCCCAGAAAATTCTACAGCCTACCTTTTTTTTAATGTTTTTTGTATACATCATTTGCAGATTTAATATGTTGCACAGTGTAAGATGCACAAATTCAAGACACACAGGTAAAATTAAAATAACGTACTTAAATACATTACTTTTTCTTCTGTTATTTCTTTAAGTCAAGTAAAGAGAAAATTTAATTTAACCTTTACCTTGAAAATCTGACCTGATGGTAGTTTCAGCCTTTGTCTAAGTCATGAATAAAGAATAAAAGTTAGTTCCTTTATTTTAATGTTATCAAAATATAGCAGAGCTCTTATGAGCAAACAAGTGAGGTTACACAAGTTTCTGGGCTAATTTTCAGTTCCAAGATAAACTCAGGTACATCTTTTCTGCCTCTGTGTCCTTCATGGGTTCAGAACAAACTTCCCTCAAACACATATCCCTTAAATGAAAATAAAATTCATTTAATTAATTCAAAATTCATTCTTTACCTCATTTCTTGTTGTTTGTTAAGAAAATTACACAGTCTAACTTAACTCTATGTTGCAAGTCTGTATTTACATAGTTTGTATTCCCAAAAATAACATTATGGTCTCTGAGGTGTCTCTGGTTTAATGCAAGATTTTGGAGAATGGTTTTTACCTCTACACTGATTTCATGATGAATTTGTACTGGTATGTAGCATATATTAAATAATGGAAAAGAAGCTTCTCTAGACACACACAGTACTCTGTCTTGCTTCCAGAAAATAAGTAGCAATAATATTTGCAATATTATTACAGACATAACCCCAGGCTCTGCAGAGGTAAGTCTTAGGACAAAGTGCTTAACAAGGATGGAAAATAGTATTATTTGTGTTAAATTCAAAACGTGCATTTTGACCCACCACAGTCAGTAACTGTTATTAGCTACCTGAAGCGACAATGGAATCTGCAAAAGATTCTCTTCAGTAATTACACTTACTGTAGCTATAGAAACAAGCAACATCAAGTTCTTTGTATGTGACTGTTCTGTGCAGATACAAAATACAATTGTGTTTGTCGATACAGGAAAGAAAGTGATATTCAGTGTTTCAGAAACTGGTTTGGCTCTCATTTATAAATCGATTTTTCTGAAATAAAAGAAAAACACAGATTTCCTTTCTTCCTCCCTTCCTAGTCTTGTCTTATTCCCCTTTCCTATTATGCTTTCTCCTTTTTATCCTTTGTTTGGGATTTTTTATTTAAGAAGTAAAGGAGATGACAAGGGGAAAATTCATAAACAATGAGATGAGCTGTTGCATTGTTTCCAATATTTCACGTCTAATACAATCAGTGTTTTCAAGCTCAGAAATTATTTACAGAACAACTCAAACTTGCTTTGTCGATTCCCTAAGCAGAGTAACGGGGGAAAAAAAGAAAGTTAACTTTTAAAAATTAAAACTAGCTTGCAATCAAACAATAGATTTTTATTACCAATAAAAAATTGAGGAAGAGAAAAACTTTAACTGAGTATGACTTCACTTTTAAAAGTATGGACTTCTCTGAAGCAAAGCCTTTCTCATCAATTTTCTGATGACTCTTTTGTATCTACATTGCTTCACTTCAACACCAGTAATCCAAAACCAGGGGTTTATTCATCTCAATAGATTGGTTTTGGTATGATAAAAATACAAGTTGTTGTATCTTGCTACCATGTGCATAACTCAGAGAACTTTTAATTGCTCAGTAGTAGTTTCTCTTTATTGCACAGTATTAACTCAAGTTCAGATTATGGCCTATTGAATCAGGAAAAACTCTTAACAACCCTCTTAATCACTGTCCTCTACAACTTGGAACTAATACATGTACTGACCAAGTACTGATGCCCAAGAGAATGGAAGTCAAGACAATCAACTCTAAGGGCCATGTTTTCTGTTATTTTTCAGCATTTCAAGTAGCTTTCCAACTTAAAAATGTTTTCCAAATAAACAGGAGTGACTCAGACACAAAACCTCCAATTGAATAGACCTTGTCTCTCTCAAAAATTCACTGAAGGGTAGGAGCTTTGAGTCTAAGTCAGATTAAGGCTAACAGCCTATTTCTTTAATTCACAAATGATATAGAGATTCTATCATGGGTCTAACAGTACTGCTGAGCACGTGATGCCTTGTTAAGGCAAACAAGCATCACAGCTGAAAGGACAGAGTGGACAAATATTCCCTGTGCTATCTTGAAAGGGCCAAGCTCCACCCAGTAGGTGAGCTGTGATGACATGTTTTCCAGACAGTAATACCCATCCAAATTGGGCAAAATCTGGAAAATATAGGATGACCCAGATAGGTGACTGCAGGAGGAGAAGCCAGAAGATGACATGATCCAAGAGCAACTATGTTCTTCTTAGCCTTCCCAAATCGGGGAATCAGAAGGGGTATTCCCAATAATAGTCTCCAGATACTGACTACAGCAAGAAAACAGGGGATCTTTATTACAAGTATGAAAAAGCTAAACATGAAAAAGCATGAATGCTTTGGGTATTCTGAAAAATGAGCACCACACCATATCACTTATATCCAAAACCCCCTTTCTGATGCCTGTAATAAGTTTTAGGCTGAAAGTTCAGGCAGAGCAGAGCCCAGCACCTTGGTTTCCCATACCATAATATGCCCTACTCTACTGTTTTTTCTTTCAGGTTAAGTTTTGTCAAATGCTGATATTTCTATGGGAAGCTGGTTTTGACATTACAGAAGACATTTTTAAGCCTGCTAACATCTACTTTTAACAATTATCTTACACATAGGAAACAGAGGTAACTGAAATTACCCAGGATCTTATAAGGAGGTCATGAAGAGATGATCTCAGCTTCCAGTCCAGAATATTGGCCATACATTTAGCTTTATTATAAACCTGTAAATCACAGAATAAATTTTAAAACTGCTTGATGCTGAAGAAACTACAATCTGTCGCAGGTAGAGTTTTATCAGCCTTATAGTAGAACAAATCTCCATTTTAAAATGGAGATACCTGTCCATTAGCCTGATTTTATTACTTCAGTCAGACAAGGATTTGTGAAGCAAAGTCTAGTTTTCTACTGAGGGAAAATCATGGAGAAAGTCTGAAGTGACAAATCAAGACCTGTAATGCTCAGATCTATACTGCATCATTTTTTAGAGAGCATAAAAATTTGGAGAACAGTTACTGTCCCAGAACCAACACATTATTACATTGCTTTGTTAAGAATTTAATTCCCCTAATGAAATTAAATTTGGACTGCTGAAAACAAGCAAATCAAAGCAGACAACCACACAAATCATTCATTCAGCTTGTAAGGACAATAAAAGTCCTCAAGGGGCTGGAATTTTCCTTTTTAATGAAGTAGATACATGCATCTCACAGCAGCTCACAATGGAAACACAAATACATTTATAATATGGAATAATGCTCTGGAAAGCTGCAAACAATTTTTTTTTTACTCTCCCCCCCTCTACCTGCAACACAAAATGTCATGGAGGAAAAAAAGGCAGAAGAAAGAAATGGGGGAAAAAAGTATTATTAAAAGGCTGTTATTAAAAATACTCCGAGGCGTTTCCTGACAGTTACGTAAGTACTGTAAAAGCAAGATGTTCTTGGCAATCAGCACAGCTTCACTGCACTTGCTACACTGGTTTCATTAACTATTACATCATGCTTAATTTCCATAATTGGCTTCAACTTCACTTTATAAGCTAGCCTAATTATTTTTTATGCATATTTCAGTTTATTAGAGTTTTCTGTTGTAAACCCTTCATGGGCCACATATTCAGCCTGTGCTACCTCACTTAGAGCTTTTCCTAAGAGCAAAACTAAAAGGACAAAGACCACAGTGTCTAGGAAGTGACTTTTTCTTTCAAGATCTGACAGTTGAAATTTTCATCCAGGTCCCCTCATCACACAGATTTGACTTGTAAAACCATCTCATTCTGTGCACCCAAGACACAAGGACACATTTGCAACAAAATCCAGGACTAAGAGCTGCATTTCCTTGACTTGACTCTTTCATTGACATAAGAACCTCTACTTACTCTCTTTTCTTGACACAAGATAAAATTCTTTTTTTTAGCCTTAACCTTCTTGGCTTCTCCATATATTTAAGTGCATTTTCTCTCTTTCATCTAGATTTGTGATTAAAAAAAGATACAAATATTCATGGATTTTGATTTGGCATAGAATCCACAGAGCACCCATTTCTCCCATAAAAAAACTCCATGTTCCAAATTTCACCCTTCAGCTGCAGTGTACCCTCAACAAACCCATCTGCTCCACTCTCACAGTTCACATCTTCAGATCCCCTTTTTATACTGACAACTGTAAAGATGAGCTAACAAAGATCGTTCTTTCTTCCATGTGCTATTCTTTCTTTGTGCTCCACTTTCACCAAGTATATTGGGAATGTTTACTGATCTAATATACCCAGTCCTCACGTGTTTTCCCCAGCCTTTACCTCTGTCATATCCTGTTTTCAAATGTCTAAAATAAGTGATATCTCCCAAGGGAAGAGTACACTTTGCTGTTTGAAGCCTGATAACTTTTGTAGCACAGGTTTTACAGATAACAAATATCACATATAACACTATAACAGATACAATACTTGTAAACATGACACTAGCTTAATACAGAGCCCAACAGACCATTTGTACTGATTGCCTTTCAGAATAGAAGTGCACTTTAAAGGGAAGCACTGACCTAGAAAGGGAGACATTATTTGCATAGCTTTGTTATCCAGTATGCATTAGACCTTACTCGCTTTAAAGACACAGTTGCTATCTATGCTGGGGAAATTTGCTAACACGATTAAGCTCAGTAGTTACTCAGAGTTAAAGTCTCAGCATAACTAGGCCTCCAGCTGCTACTTGCATTAATATAATGGGTACATGTCCACTTCTCCTATGGCCTACTGAAAGCATAGTGGAAGGAGCTGTGACACATTAAGAAGCCATTCACATGCACCCCTCTTCCTTTGAGTGGTACAGGATCTCGATGCTCACCAGAGAGAGAAAGAATTGTCTTTAGTAGGCATTAGATTTTCATGAACTCTTGGATCTTTGTGATTTTTAAGCTGACAAATTTTCAGTAGCTTATTTGCTTCAAAGACAACAAATATTTAAAGAAAAAAAAAACAACCCACACACAGGAAGCTTGTAAAATTACATTATGTACGAACTGTCAGAAAAAAAAAAAACTTTATTCTTAGACTGAATGGGATCCAGCTGCAACAATTTAATGCTCTCCAGTAATCCCCTAAATCTTAGATTTGTACATCACGCAACCCGAAGCACTTCCCAAATCATTCTGAAAATAAATAGGCCAGGAGTCAAAGCTATCTGTTAATATGATATTATAAGGCTCAGATTAGGGCAGCGACCTCGTGATACTGGCCACAGAGTTGCTCTTAGCCATAAGCCAATAACCACCAGCAATGTTGTGCACAGTTGACTGAGGTGGCATATGAAGCCCAGGAGGTCTCTGAGCACCCAAGGACTACCCTGGCCTGTCACCAGACTCCATCACAACGGGAACTGTAGGGATGTTTCACCACTCTGTCCTATGGTACAACCATTTTTGGTAGTAACAGAGAGGAAATTAACATAGTTTGGTGACAGAGTTCCCACTTAGGATTTATACTGTACTAATTTTTTTTCAGATAAAAAAAAACCTGCAAATAGCTTTAAAGTGGAAGTTTTGAACAGACGTGGGCTACAGTAGGGATCCACACTTGAAAAACCTTTACTTGTGTAAACACACACCTCCTAAACTAATCAGATTTACTATTACTCACTGGCATAAGTGTGTTTAGGTTCAGGGCCCTGAAATACAAGTGGGTCAGAGAACTGCAAACAGTTCTTGAATTTTTACAGCCATTCAATTCCAGTTTTAAATAGTTTTCCATGCCAAGATAAATTCTTCCTCTCTCTTCTCCCTGCAAAATACTGATTAACCAGTTTTGAAACTGAGGATCACCTACCAAGGAACAGAAGCTCAAAGCAGTTCTTGGTCCTCATTTTTTTTCTGGCTAATTTTCCTGACACCTCAAGCCCTTCACAAGTCAGCATATAGTCTGCCTCAGAGGTGAAGGTCCCTAGGGAAAGTAGCAGACAGTTAAGGAGCAACAATGCCATTAAATCACAACAAAACCATCATCACAGATTAGATGGGTGCTACAGGAGTGGTCTGGAAGCTACAGAGAAGTACATCTTATTCCCCATACCAAGCCTGCACCAAACCGGTGTTACAGTCTGGAGTAACTTTTAAGAACTTCCAAGTAACCTATAGGTACAAACACTTTTGCCTAGATCCAGCTCAGCAGAGCAGTAATTCATCGATCTGAGTTAAATGGACTCCTACTCAGCTTTCTCATTGCTAGCAACAGACTTTCCTTATTGTGGTTTTTGTGCAGCAGGAGCTTCCTGTCCTAGATCATAGCAAATTGAACTTTATTCTGACAGTATTTATAACACTTTTGTAGGAGTTGACATACAGCCATTACAACTCAGATACCAAACAGAGCCCCTTAGACAAGGAACTTAAAAGGCTCAAAAGCCTCTTTTGTGCAATGGGGTCAAGTGCTAGAGGTCCAGCATGTATTTTTCCTTTTTTCTAAGTCATAGCTATCCTCCTGGCAAAACTGGACACTTTATCCCAGGTTTCAGTGCCTCCAACTATACAGATGTACCTCATGAGAGCTATTACTTGGGCACAGCACATCATTTGTTAGACTGTACAGTATGTTAGATCAGCATCTACAAGACTTTCTGATTTTCTGAAGAGAGTCAAGTGACAGTTCCAAAACAGCACCAAGTGGCAGGGTGCTTTGTGCCAAGCTCCTGGATGGACTGAGAGCCACCCTCCTGCAGAGCTCTACCTGTGCCACAGGTTGGTCCTAACCTCCCTACCCTTCTGTTATCTCACACTCAGCCTCTTGGCAGCTCAGGCAGCCAAGTCAGCCAAACAGGATAGGGCACAGTCTGAAAAAAAGATTTCCAAACAATAAATCAAGTACAAGCAGCTAAAGGGGCAAGGCTGGCATGCACACTTACGTAGCTGCTGAGGCCTTATCAACCTGGAGAGCATTTTAACTGTAACAAAAGTAGATTCTCTGGAACTTTTAAGATTCAGAGAAGCATTTAATTTCACAAAAGCTGCTTACTTCAAGGGGATTCAGAGCTGAGGCTGGATGAAATATTTCAGCCCAGGTTTTCCTTTCAACTCAGAAAAAGAAAAGAGAAGAGGAACACTGAATTTGGTATTATGGTGATTAAAGAAATTTTATAGATTTGGCTTCTTAAAAATAAATTTTTCCGTACATTTTTAAGACAGCTTTTTTTATATTTTCTAACAAACCCTTTCAATTTTTCATTGCTTCCTTTTGAGATTCCATTGCCTCAAAAGGACAATTTTAAAGTGAATAAGCCCTGGCTAGGGTAATTGTACTTATCCTAACCTACCTGGCTAAGGTGGCTGGGTGATGTCTAGAGAAAAAGATAAGAACTTGCCCTTCTGTGACCCACGGGACGGGATGGAAGCCTCCCCTCCAGTCCCATGAATGGCTCTTACGCTAATGGACCTAGCTTGGCCTGAGCAGAGAAGTCCCCTCCAGGCCATGGCCCTGACCAGGGTGCAGAAAACACCTTGGTTGTGCCAATGAACCTGTGGCAGCTGACTGACAGGTCCCCTTTGGAACAAAGGAACTCAGGGGTATATATGGCTGTCCATGCCGTGGCCATGTTGTCTCTTCACCCACCGCCATCTTGCATCAGACCCTGTCCAGGATCAGCGCCATCTTGAAGAAACTCGATGGACAGCTGGAACCCTGCTGGTGACTCTGACTTCTCTCTCTCTCTCATCTCCTTTTTCTCTCTACCTGTTTTGCCTGGCAAAATATCCCCCATACTTCCACAGGGTTCTATCATTTTTGCTTGTGTCAACTGTCAAATAAAAGTCTATGCTTGCACTCGACCCTTAAAGGTTGGACTTTTTTCTCACAGATCCAAACAAACAAAGAAACAAATTTAAAGTTGCTCTGGACTGCAACAGTCCTCCATGTTGATTTTCTTAGTGCTTTCATTGATTTTAGTAGCCCTACTTCTCATTGATTTTCAAATAATAAAACCATCATTTACAAATAAGTCTGTTGATATATATTTTGTTTGGCACAAATAACAATTTCATTATATTGCTGTGTTAAATACATTTTCAATCCTAATACTTTTTCTGCAGTATCAAATATATATTCTCATATTTTGTCAACCCAAAGCGGTTTCTTCCCCCATTTTCATTATTCCTGAAGTCAGCTAATAATAAATTGAGAAAACAGTGTAACAGTCATACATTCTATATATCAATGATTTGTCATAAGAGAGATAATTCTACACTGAATTTTCAACTTTCTAAAAGCTCTTTATAGACCTAGAACATTATGTGGTGGGGTTTTTTGTTTAGGGGGAGAGGATATGTTTGGGTTTGGTTTCTTTTTTCTTTTTTTGGCTTTTTGTAATTGTAAATTCAATTTAAATTGTGGTTGACAGAAGTAAGAATCCTGCATGACAGAACCAGCCAGCTGGTAAATGGATTCATTTAACATGTTCTGGCATTCTTATACAGAGCTATGGGCAAGCTCATCCAGTTATTTATCATCAATTATGCCAAGAAATTAAAATTGCAGTTTTTAAATCAAATTATTTTGACTTTACAGAAGTGCTAAAATTATATAAAATTTTAATTCTCATAGCTTGTGTATTTCAATGCATATAATAGTGTAGATAAGTTGACAGTACAATTGTATTATATAAAACTATACAATAGTGATAGAGAAACTAGGAGAACCTAGGAATTACAGTCAGACCTAGTGCAACATTTCTCACTTTAAACAGAAGATAACTTAATATTTAGAACTATAGTCTTGCAGTTACACCTAGGAGTCAAAAACCAAGGGAGTTTCTCCATGTACTGACTTACCTTGTGTCACTAAATGTCCTTTGAAAGAAAACCACGTAGTTGATTCCTGGCTAACAATATTCACTTATAAAAAACACATGGCTTTCTTAATGCTTATAAACTCCCCACTGTTATTTGCTTTGCAATAGAATTGCACACACCTCCACAAGCACCCACAAGATCATCGTATTCATGGCTTGGCTTTGTGAATGAAGATTTATGACCCACAAAATACAAATTTAGTTATACAGAGGTTGTCTAACCAGAATTGGTTCAGCTTTGTTTGTACTGTTATTCAATTGTTAATTATTCAATCCTCCTTCCTTTTGTAAGCCTTCCCATGCCAATGAAGGTACTGAAAAACGTGGAACTCAATAAGCAGACTGAATAATATAAAAAAAAAAAAATTGTCTCTGTGTACCTTTTCTGTTTCAGTTTTACCTTTGAACACACCAGATTTTTTCAAGGGTGTTAGTTTTATCAAGAATCCAATTGCAAGAAAAACATTTCACTCATTGCCCCTATTCTACACATGGGATGTGTAAAAAGAGAATTTTTTGATTACCCAGTTCAAAAAAAGTAAAATTAGTCAAGTCATGGATCCTTGATGTGTTCTACTGCATAGTCTAGCTAGGCTCCCAGCTGTATTTGACAACTACTAATCATCAGGAATTCTGATAACCAATCTAAGACATCATGATAACTCAGGTAGAATTAACATGATATAGAACATTTAGTTTGAGAATTTCACGGAGCATTATGCTGGAGTTTTGCAATAAATGTACTAAAAAGGCTCTACACACTTCTATCATTTTCAAGTTTCAAAACAGAAGATTCTAACTTTAATCACTGAACTAACATTCTCCTACTCAAACTCAACAGCTCAAGAAATTTTTGTGGCATGCTTGATTTTGGGGTTCTACTTGGCAGGTTTGTTTGAGATTTTTTCCCTCCATTATGAAGCAGAAAAGAGTCATTCTAAGCTTTGAAAAAGCAACAAAATAAAAATGTCGTAACTCAGATGTAAGTCAAGAAGCTTTCAGCTATGAGGAGTGGGACAGCATCTGGGGTTATTCACCAGAGCAGCCACACCTTGGTGCTCAATACATGGCAGAGAACACCTGGAATCCAGCCTCTAACTGGTTACTGGGTATTTGAGCAACTCCTTGTGGCTGGTGACATAAGGTCACCAGAAGGTGATCTCCCACTCTGAAGTCCACATTCAGCATGATGCACACAGCACACAGATGACACTCTGTGATGACAGTCTGACTGTCCCTTCAACATGGTCCCCCTCACAAATGCCTCACAGAAGGAGATAAAGGTACACAGGCAGCAGCCAATTACTTTGGATCAAAAAGAGAGATTAACAAAAGATCAAACATCAGTCAGATGCAGAAAGTGGGTGAGAATTGGGCACCTGATTCCTGTTTGGCATTTGAAAAAAATCCCCTGTCAAAGCCCAATCATTTGCCAAGGGTTCTTTTTGAGAAAAATCTGGATTCTGATGCTAACGTTCCTGCTAACAGGCCAATTAGACCAAATGGTCTTATACATATAAAATACAAATTTTTTATTTACACAAAAAAAACCAACCCACAAACAACACAAGAAACAAACACAACTAAACTTCCTGCAAGGGTTTGCCAATTAAATCCAATTGGTATTCACTGAGTATTCTGTTTACAGTATAAGATTTCCTACAAAAGAGGAAATTACTTTCCGAGGGAAGAAAAGGCTAAGTGTATAAATCCATTTTCCTTTTTTAATATAATGTTTGTTTGTCAAATTTAAAACAAACACTATTTAGATTTGCCCCAAGACTTTCAGAATTGGTTACATTTCCTAAGTCATTCATTGGCATTCATTCAAATGTGCTTAATACTATGGACCCACATTGTTAAGAGATTATAGCTTATGGTGCTTCAGGCTCTGAGGATTGCTAATGGGACACAAACTATTCCCCTTCCATTTGGGTAATTAAAACACAGTTGTCTCTATGTCCAGGCTAAGTTAATGTTCAAATCCTATCTGCTTCCTGGCCAATGTCAAATGAGCAGCACAGGATGAAGAACCACACAGAATAAAGGAGATTTCCCCCCTCTTTTAAGAGGAGAAAGCATGCAGCAAGGTCATTTCCCACAGATACACTGGAAATTACCACCCCTTCAGTTGATGCTATTTTTCCTTGACATGTAAATGAACGAGTCTTGTATGTTTTCAACTTGGCACTGCAGGGTTTTAACAAAGCTAGCACTGGAATACAGTTCCACATGACATTTTCTCAGCAAGCTGAACATCAGTTTTCTTTTTGCTTCAAAAAAAATCCTCTTACAACAACTTTATCTCATTAAGAGTCACACATAATTACCCAGTCCCCACAGAGTATTCAGAACACTCACATGAGCTTTCCATTCTGTTTACCCTGCTGCTTCCACCTCCTGGTCTCTATGCTCATATCTCTGGCCAACAAGACACTTGACTACAAGAAAAGGGGCACTTCTCATCTGTAACAGTAATGAGCCAGATCCACAGAGCTTGCCAAAGTACATTTTCTCAAAAACTGTCATAAGAAAAAGATCTTAACTTCCTAGGGTGCTGCAAAACTTGACTAAACACCCATCTTGTTAATCTACAAGAAAAAGTCCCTTAGCAACTTACACCTGCTCATTTACACCATATCATTAGCTGCCCAAACTGACCTCTGTTTCCAAAACACATTTCTCCCTTCCAAATGACACTTTCATTAAGATGAAGCACTGCTTGACAACTTTGAAGGATTTGCATTTAGTAGACATAACATTGTCATCAAATTGTATAAAATTAATCTGAAATCAGAATTACTTAGACAAAAGCAATTTAAATAAACCAAAGAGATAAAACCTTGGTATCTCTTCAGTGGGTATTTCTTGAAACAGGTCTACTGAAGAGAGGTCCAAGGCACTCCACAAAACATGGCATCTATTTATCATTCTAAAAGCTTTCCAGGTAACTATCTGTCTTACTATACCAAATTTTGAGCAAGTTTTTTTCTGATACATTCTTCAGCATCCAAATACTAGAACTGGATGAAACTGTATTCTTTGCTTGGTGAGGTGATTTTTATTGTGAGTTGGTTTTTGTTTGTTTTAACAATACAGAGCATGGAACCAAGACAGCAACCAAGCCTTGATACACCATCTCATGAAGGACTGTCAGTAGAAAAGCAGAGAGGCTCCTCAGCTCCACAGACTGATAGAAAGTCCTGAGAAGCTACTAGGGGCTTTGCATTCACTTACACAGGGGGTTGGATTAAATCTTCTGGAGCATGAGAATGTGAAGACCAGACTCTTATCATTACAGATTTAATGGAAACCAGCTTCCCATTCCATATCTACAAAGCATTCAGTAATGCTCTTACTGAGTCACAACCCTAAAGCACCAAATTATTGCTCTCTGTATCAAACAACAACTGAACATAGTCCTCTTCATGAAAACAAACATATTTCCCAGAACTAATCGTAAAATTGCCATTAGTTAAGTCATTACCTTGACACTGGTTCTAAACAGCATGAGAAAGGGAGAAACTCAAGATAATGCCATGACTTTTGCTTGTATTATAACTCTCCCCTTTCTGTATCACGCTTACAAGAGCCAAACAAATCTCCATACTGCACTCACTCACATTCCAACACTAGGTCCCTTTTTTGCATTCTAATGCCTTAGCAGTAGTAGCAGTCCACCTTAGTTCTTTAACCTGAGCTGGAATTTGTCCTGGGGCAAGCAATAGACGCTGGGCATAAAGGAGAAGCACTGGGGACTAAAGGAGAAAGGGGGAAAGGTCCATCTCAAAACAAAGCAAAAATAGGGAACAGAAAACCCAAAAAGAACAAAAAAAAGGGAACAAAAATCTGTTGCTTTCCAAGAGTAGTCCAGTCATAAACGTCCCAGGGAATGGAACAAACCAAACACAATGGACTGGATCTCTATGCTAATCAAACAGGGTTTTTTTTAATTTTTTTTTTTCCATAAAGAGAACCACATCTTAAAATATAGATACCGAAAACACAGTTATACACTCTTGTTTTAGAAAAGTGAAAAGAAAGATCTTTCCTTTGTCTTTTTAATCAAAAATCTTCAAAGCATAAGCATCACTATGTAGCTACCCACCCGCAAAAACAGCACCAGAACCAAACACCAAGCAGTCACCAACACCTAACCCCAGGCCACATCTTTTAAGGCAATCCCAGAGGAATTTTATGTCAGAGAGAACATCCCACTGAATTTTGGGTAACTCTGCAGCATTTATAACTAATTCTAAAGTTCAGACCTCCAATAAATGTTAGCTATTATTCTAGTGCTGCTAATTAATGGGACATAAATGAGTTTCTTCTCTCTAACCTTTAGCTAGCTTCAGAGAACACAACAGAAATGCTAACAGAAATATTAACTGTGGCAGGTAGCATTTTCAAGCTGCCATTGTCATAAACAAATGCATGGAAGAATTTCACAGTCTGAACAAACGTCTAGTACCTGGAACTTTATCACCATGTAGCCTTCCTGAAGATCATTCATATGCAGCACTTTACCTCTTGGAAAATGACATTCAGGTTTTCTCCACTGAAATTATAACTGAGTCCATCGCCTTGCTGTGCTGGAATTAATACCTAGGGAAGTTCTTGAAGTCTTTACTGCAGCACCTCATCCCATATATTTACACATACACACACACATATAGATATCAGCAACACTGTCTTGTACTGCTTTATACTAAGAGATAATAAACAGAAGTTTAATTAAGATAAGCTACAAATGTCTTCCTTTGATCTTTGCAAAAGTTTTTCATTAAACCTGTGTATTTTTAAATTGTTTGGCTCATCTAATTTCCACTGTGAGAGAAACTGAGCTTATGTAGTCTGAGCAAGGCTTGATATTGAAAAAAAATTGTACAGAAAACTTAAAACTGCACCCCACAATGAGGTAGATGAGGGAACTCAGACACATTTAAAAAAAAAAAAATCGAAAAGGCATTTTAAATATCTGCCTCTTTTCATGCAAAATATGATTTGTATGGACTTGGCTTACTGTAACAGCATCTCTCACAATACTGCTCTTAAATTCTGTTTGTCTAATCCAGTCAAGCAGCTGGTATCCTAATAATTGTTTATGCTGCAAAATCTCATTCATTCCTTGAATACCTACATCCATATGTCTGAATATCTATGTATTAGTTATCCTTTGTTATATTTTGCTTATAAGTCCATGATACAAGGGGCAGAACTGACTACTGCAATACACAGAATGCCTGTAATAAACCAGCAAATTAACTCATGTAAACACTGACTTTCTGTCAGCACCTCTCAACCTCTCACATTATTAAGTATGAATAGCAGTAACAATTGGATGAGGCAGGAAGGAAATAATTTTAATAATTACTGAATTCTGTAGATTGAAGTAAGATTTAGAATCTTGATTAAGAACTGTGGCCTTTCCTTAAGTGTTGCACATAAGTAATAAGCAAAAGCTTTAGTCACCACAGACAAACTAAAATGACTGCAGGCAGTTTTTAAGCCTATTTCTTCCATGGACTATGCATAAAACTTAAAAATTAATTGAAATGTTCTGGATCAATGATAGCAAATATAACATGCCTATAAAAAAATGCAGTACTTTGATCCAATGAAAAGCAGCATTATATATTTTCAAAGTTTTCATGTTTTTTGGTTTGTTTTTTTTTGTAATTATGCAGTAATACTTGTTTATATGCAGAACCCTGCTCAAGATGGCATACAAATCAAACAAGGAACCTTTTTTCTTTCCTAGTTAGCCATCCCAAATTCCTCCTCAGTACAAGCAACTGGAAGCAGCATGTAATTTCATTTACAAGGTGCTTTCTATGCTGCACTTATTCTGCATGCAATACCACAGGTGCCCTTGGTGCTTCACAAGCAGAGCAGAAAGTCTGCAGAATGCAGACACTGTGTACATGCTGGCTTGCTTCTAAAGCCTGGAAACACACCTGCAAGTCTGGTTTTGATGATCTACCTAAAAAGAAAACTAAGATTTTACTCATTCCCACAAAGCATCACAAAACCAGAAATGTTTGTCCCCAACGGGGTCACACATAATTTTGTGCAAGTTACACATAGAAAAACACAGTTGCCAGATAATATTTTTACAGTATACTGCTATGACCACTGACAATCAGGGAGAAACCTTCACTGCTCCTGATTCCACCAATGAGAATATGAAGCATTGCTGTGCTGAGCGAGGGTTGAAAGAAAGAGCTGACCAAACCTAGAGCCACACAGTGCTGTGTGTCTGACCACAGCTGATCAAGTGGGGCTGGGCAAGAGTTCCAGCTACTTATGCTTCTACAGTAGGTAAGTGCATAAGGAACTAGTCAGACAAGCTTTTTGGTGACAGATATAAATTCTAATTATTCATCCTCCATTTCAATTATAACTTTGAAAAGCACACATATTTACCTTTCTGGCTATAGGATTTTCTTTGAATTAATGTTCAGCAGTCGGCTTCAAAAACTACAGACAAAACCACATAAAATAGACTGAGTCACCTAACCTGCTCAAATCTCACAGGCCACATCAGTCTTTACCAATATATTCACAAAGACATTGGAGGGTTTTAATTTCATTCAGCACCCACTGACATGACACTAGTTATCTGCTTTGTGATCTTCTGGGGGAGGGCTAGAAAGGGAGAGCTTGAAATGGGAAATGGTTACAGAGAAGACACTTGTCTCTTCCTTTCTCCTCTACTTATAAGCTAGCAAAAACTACAACAAAGTTTCAACTTCCTGAGCTAAGAATTATCTAGTCCTTCACTTATCTACCCTTTCCCTAAGGGAGAGCAGAACCCAAGGACAAATGTGTGCAATAAAGGAGTGAGGCAATGATGCACCACAAGCTGACCCAGTAACTGAAAGGTTGAGTTGTGGAAATATTACACCTTCCCCAAAGGCACAGTACCTCCTGCACAAAACAGAGGAAGATGAGACAGAACTGTGTTTGGTCTTTTTTTTTCTTATTTACACATATATTTCTCAGCAGACACTTTAAGACAAATCTTTCTTTGTATACTTCACCCTACCTACAGGAATTTTATTATCCATTCCCACCAGGAGACAATGTCCATCTCAACAGTAACAAGGATGTTTCACACTCTCACCTGCTCCTACCGTACACATTTTTGGCTCTTTCCCAGCACATTTAAGTTCTCTGGGATTTTTATTTGGTCCTGAGGGAAAACAGAAGTGAATTTCAACCTGTTACCTATAGTTTCAACATTAGTGTACAGGACTCAAGTAATATAAAGGTATGTGATTTTGCTCTAATAAATTAGATCTTTTTAACATACTGGGGCTGGGCTGATCTTTAAAAACATTGTATGTCTGTTAAAACTGATGGGGACTGGGTGTGAAAGCAAGAATCATTATATTGTTACAACATTATATTGTTACCATTCCAGCAAAGTAACTTCACAGAGGGGTTTCAGCCTTCACTAAACGACCTTACCTTGACAAGTGACAGGGGCTTTGCTTGTTTTAAAAGTTATGTCTTTATTTCTACAAGGCAGATAACAGCAAGCTGTATGTATTGAAAAATAAGGCAGAGTGCAACTCCTACTATGAAATCATATTTCTAAAATCATTAAGAAGCCTGAAACTTGACAGAGCAAACTGTAATCCTAAAGGAGATGCACAGCTGGACAAGTGAAAATTGCCTGTTTCAAATTGGATTTATCCCTTTGCTTGTCAGACAATAACTCAAATTTTGTAATTTTCTTGTCCAGGCTCTATATGGGTTGGAAATTCTCTCACACAATTCTCTTCCTCAGTTATTGTTATGAAGCAAACATATTGGCCTCCAAGATCTTTTATAACAGGGAAGCAACTCCATTAAACTTTAAGCTACACTGACATGAAATAAATTATTCTCCCAAATTTTCCGTCAAGTATCACTGCAGCTACAGGAAAGAACATGAGAAAGTCAGAGACATCATAACTATGCAGATTTTAACTGCCTCTGTGAACAGAGCATTTTATGGCTGGGGAATCAACTCTACTACAGTGTGATAATAACCAGTCATAGCTGAAGATTAAGAGTTTCTCTCCTGGCATGCAGATGTACATCTATTCTTCTTGGAATGAAAATTCCTATAGAGGAGCCTGTTAGTTTCAAATCAAAAAAGCAAACAGAGGTATGGCTGCAGATAAGACCCTCCACTATTTCCCATACTTTTCCATTTTCTTTTAATATATAGCAGATGAAAACAGACTATTCATGACTACAGAATTTATTTTCAAGTCACTCCTTTTCCAAAAAAAAGAAAGAAAAAAAAAATCTAAATCTAAATTTCCTAGGTATAAGATCACAGTTAGAGCTTCAGCAGCAGCTGCAACATTATGCAGGGCAGATTTTGTCTTTACTTGGGGAAAAAAGCAAAAGTAGTATCTGGAGAATTTAAAGAAAGGAAAACTAAAGAGACGAGAAAGGTGGGGGGAAGAAAGATTAAACAAGGAGATCACAATTGGAAATATTTGATATAGAAGAATACTTGTCCCATAATACATAACATTTTTCAGTAAGAGCCTGAAGGTCACCAAGTATGGATGCTAGCCTTGGACTCTCTAAAGAAAAAAGTATTTGTGAGGAGCATCTGCATGTATGCATGTCAAGAGCTGGTTTAGCTTAAAATAGGCAAGTTGTGTCTTGCATTAGAAGGCTAGAAGACCAAATACATGCATATGTTCAGCGATTTATAAAATCCCAATTTTCATCCTGGATGTTTTAGAGGAAGGAAGCACATGATGTCAGCAGATCATTCGAACGTGAAACAGACTGCCTGCTAAATAAAATCTGTTGGGGCTGTTGAACAAAAATAAGTTAATTTGGCATGTGGACTCCTAACCCAAGCTGCTGTTAATTCACAGACACTTTTTGCCAGACAAGAGAGTCTTGCTTACAAGGCATTCATGGGGTACTAGTACGGAATGCAGATTCAAACACGTTTCATTCTTCCTCGGGAAAATTCCCCAAAGGGTGCATTGCACTGGAAAAAAACCAGAGCAACATGCCATCTGGAAGTTCACAGTAGCATAGATGCAAATAATTAGAGTTCAGAGTTGCAGTGAGAGTCCCTTCCCTTTTTCCCAGGGGGTCTCCATAGTTTTGTTTCTTCCAACTAATTCAGTTAGACAGCTGAAAGCTTGTGAATGAATGCAACAAGCAAGGCCAACCCAGACAACAAGCAGGCTGAAGCTTGTGGGGCATATCTGCCCATAGAGCTCCCAGTCCAGCCCTTCTGTCACCCCATTACAATCCACCACAAACTCAGAGCTTACACAATTGAATCAAGTTGCTTCTTGTCTGCACGGCCAGAAGGGACATGAAACCTCAAATGCACAAGACCAGGTGCTCCTTCCACCTCCCTTCAACAGCATCCAGGTAGCTAGCTGTGCTCTTCCAAGCAAGGATGCAGACTCAGGGCCTGGCAAGTGAATGTACAGTAGGTAAGCAGGTAGTGAATGCACAGGGCTGGATTTATGTATTCATGGAGTAAGAGATATGATTAGAGAGTCTCCAACAGGATTGGTATTGCTTCCTCACTGCAGAGCACATTTTTAACCTATAGCAAACAGATTTTGGTGATTAGCATCATCGAAGTATGTGTGTGGCTGCACACATAGATACTTGAGCAGCCTGTTTGACTCAGTTCTTTGATGACAGTCCCTATCTCTCTGCCTTAGCAGTTATGCAATTGTCCCCTTTAGCCTGTGACCCGATGACAAGCTAAGATGATGTGAATGAACGCGACATAGTCCATCCCCCTTTTTAATTCTTCTGGGATTACTGAATACAGACCAGCAGGGTTTCAGAATACCAGAATTTAACAATTCTATCTTGGTTTTTCAGACTTACAAATCCAACTGTATGGTAGGGAAGATAGACACAAGTGATCAAGAGAGTTAGCTTCTGAAAAAAAAGCAAAACAATTATACTCAATCTTACTTTCATAATGAACATTTGAAATGCTTAGAAAAATAGCTTTGTGATCATTACATTCAAAAAAATGTGTTTCAAATATACATGACTTTACATAAAACTAAATCTAAGTATGGTAATTGCTGTGTGTTAAGCAGCAATTTAAAAATATGGGAGTTGAAGAGCTAAACAATAAATACGTGGTGTTGTATGTTAACTTAGGCACAACTGTAAAAGGTTGAAAATGGAAATACGTACACATTTACAGCTTCAGGAGGCTTTAATAAGCTATCATTGCTTTTTTTTATTAACTTCATTCGAAAGATTTGATGCAGTTCCCAATCTTCACTCTATTAGCTAGCCATCTCCTTTACCAGTGAAGCTGATAATACTCTACCACACAAATATTGGAGCAGATCCTTTTGCTATTTTATACAGAAATCTTTCACCATTCACCATTAGCTTCCTTTCTACCTAAATCTTGTTCAGCTCTGTTGTTTGAAAACCAGAGATTAAAAGGTAGCTAGTCTTGCTTTTCAAATCTTAACCTCTACTGCAGAATCAGCACTGAAATACCCAAAGATAATTACTTTAAAAATTAGGTGTTCCTCAAGCCTTGTAAGAAGCAGAATTCATCACAGTTTCATAAGTAGAGACATCATTAATTTTTAGCATTGTTTATTGAAGCTTCTAGGCCACAGACCAAATTCAGGTCCAAGGACCTGGCTAGAAAGGGACAAAGCTGTAACAACTCCAGTCTTCTTTTTTTAAAAAAAGAATAGAAAGAGCCATTAAACCACGACTTTAAGAGAAGAAAAAAAGTTTGAATCATTTGTAGAAGACGATACAAGCAGATCTTGAAGCAGTTTAAAACAATGTTAACAACTCTGATCTGAAGAGGAAGAAACTGAGCAACAGCAAAGCAAATTGGACATGTCCTGAAAATTTAAAAAAGCAGGGACAAAGCTAAAGAGATCTCCTGAATCCATGTCTGGTATTCTACTAGCTTAACTTGCCCAACCATTTCTCACTACTCTAATAAATGGAAATGGTATTTATTAATGGAAGCTTTAACAGGTTAAACTGTTAAGACCATAGTATTAAAACAGAAATGCACATCAAACCAAATATCGTAAAAGAATGGAGGAAACAGCCTCTTTCCCAGCTCTCCTTTCCATGGTTGAGTGCAACACAGACACAAACAACAGCTTCTTAAAGGTGAGGCAAAAAGCAAAGCCTAGCAAAATTGCATTTGGAAATATTCTGCTTTTCTTCCCAGGTCACATTATGTTTGGTAATAAACAGCTTTACACACTACACACATTTCATAAAACCTTTCCACAGCCTCTCATCTACCAGCACACTGCTTATTTGAGAAGGACTGAAAAGCACCTGTGCCCAATACTTATTTGGAGGATGTGAAATCAAAAACAAAACAAAGCAAAAAGATAATATCTTCTTACACTTGTTTTAATGTTATTTTTGTTTCTGATGTAGTAGATATAAAATGCAAATGGTGACCGCAGAAATCAGGAAGAATTGCTGTAAAGACAGTTTTTTGGAATTAACACAGCTTCTCAAAGAAAGTATTTTGAGATAACAGAACACACAAGAGGTCAGACGTGGTTTGCTTTAGATTTAAAGACACCAAGGAAAAAATCACCTGTTTAGCCATAAAAATATATGAAGATACGAAATAAATAGTACAAAAGCAGGCAGAGCTCCATCACCTGTTTCATGCAGCCTGGGAAGAGTCACAGCAAGCAGTGACAAATCCACTATGATACAAATCATTTAAGAGAGAAGCTGGGAAGTACAGACACTGTACTAAGGGAGGTGGCTTGGCTCCCTGGCTCTATGTTTCCACTTGAAAGCTTTACCTCTGAATACAACTTGTGGGGAATAAAATAACTCTACTTTGAAGAGAGGTAGAGACTGACAATCTTCCTGATGGAAGAACTTGAATGCCAAATTCTCTACAACTTTTAGCTTTAAACAGCCCCTCAAAAAGGCTTCTGAAAGCAAAAGGATTTTCTATTCTTTTTAGTATTCTTCCTCAGTATGGAACTTTTCTTGCCTTTATGAAGGACAGCAAGATGAACTACAACCATTCCTTTGGTGGAAACAAAAGTACATAAGATTAATTGGCCACCTTCAGGCAATGAAAGAGATGAGCATTTGAAACAAACATAAGGGTAAGAAAACGAGAAGTAATTAACCTTTTTGGCTCCTCTGTCTCCCTGTGCTTGCAACTGGGCATGCGGCTTTGACACATCAATGAAAAAAATAACTAATTCAGGCACTGGTGCCTTCATCAGCTCAGTAGTGTTCTCTAGAAGATGAAAATACAGCATATTCCATCGACAGTGAGGACACAAGAATAGAAAGTCTATTTCAAAAAGGCAAAATCCATTAAAAAATGAATTCTTTATATCAGGAAGAGCTTTCATGTCACATTTCAGCAACTGGTACAGGTGCATATCATTGAAAAGTGTGCTGCAACAGCCATTTTTGAACCACTGTTCTCTATATGAGGTAGCAAAACATTTGGAAATGGGGAACTCATCTTTTTACCCAACCAGTGCCCTGAATTTTTAAAATATAAAATAGATGCAGGAATAGATGACCAAACCTAAAGGGAGGTTTAGGTGGAAATCTGATTAAAACTGTCGTTCAGGAACAGGACTGCAATGAAAACCAAGTGAGAGTATTGTTTAAATCATAACAAAAGGAGGAAAAACCCCCCAAATTCTAATTTTTTCTGAGCATAATATCAAGATGCAGTCCTGTTGTTTAGTTCCTGGCACTTCACTTTTCCGTGATGTCCACTGAAGACTCTTTCAACAGAACCTTGTAATACACGGCCAACTTTTGTTCTAAATAAAAAGAAGTGGAGGAAAAAAAAAAAAGAAAAAAGCAAAAAATTTGTCTGTGTCCAAGTGATAATCTGAGCATATAATCCATCACACAACTTAACTTCCAGATAAAAACACTAACACCACAGCTATTTATACTACATAAGAAAAAGAATTTCTGAGCTAGCTACTTTGGGTCAGTGTCACCTTTAGTTTGAGGGCTGGGGGCCCTATTCACAGCTGGATGAGTGATCCCCAAGACATGCAGCCAAAGGAGCGAGACAGCAAGATTAGGTGGATTATTTAGCAGTTGTCATTAAGGCCAAGAACTGGCTAACACAGTACCCATTTTCTTCTTGGAAAAGAAGACTGGAGACCAGTAAAGTCTGTGTAGCACTCCAGTCCCCTGACAAGCAGGGATTTAAACATTTTTAACAACTGGACTGAAACTCATTTGTCTAAATTATTTTAAACCCTGTTCCTCTGGTACAGAGAGGGAACTGAAACTTTCTATGGGTATTTTTAGAGTGCACAGTCCTTTTTTTTCTTTAGTACCCTTTTAATCTTAGATAACAATGACATTGTAAATGCACCCAGTGGAGAGAACAGGATTTCACATTCATCCAGACTCATTTGTCTTTCACTCCTGCCCATTTTCCCACCACCACCAACTGGAGTGACAATCTTTTGCAACTTGTTGCATGAAAGCCTGTTAAAAAAAATAAATTATTCTCTATCACCATACAGCCTCCATTAATTAATGAGGAATCCCTACCAATTTACACAGATGCAGACTTCTGAAAAAGACAAGACCTTTTCAAACTAAGACTTGACTTATTTGAACTGCACACAATCTCTACTCATCAAAGCTTTAGTTTTGCTGTCCAAATAGACAGTGATGTCCTAGAAAGCACAGCCACTCATCTTGTGTCTTGTTCCCTTCCTGCATCACACTCACAAGGGGAAGATCGATGTTGCTCCTGCAGTGCAAAAACAAATAGTGACAGCAGGATTACCAAGCTTCAAAGAGAAAACCTTGGCAGAACAAATTGTATAAAAGCAGCAATTTTTTTTTTCCCCTATAGGTCACTAGTTTGAATTTTGTCCAAGTCAAAACTAAACAAAGGTTGTTACCATCTTAGGAGTTGCTAAATGATCTCAGGCTCCAACAGCATAATCTCACCAATTTAGGTCTCTAGAGGCTATTCTGACATGTCTGGAAGGGGAGGAGTGGGTGGGTGACTCTGCTTAGAGCAGTTAAACGCAAATGGTTAGAAAAGCACCCTCATTAAATCTGTCACATTTATATCAAGTCCTCCAGATAGAAGCTAAAGACCAAGTTGCTCCAGCAAGTCAGCGACCTCACCTCTCCTGCAGCAATTCCCTAAGGACTGAGGCAGCTCATTGGAAAACTTTAGACTATGTCTATATCAGCTTTGCAGGTTATGATTTTCATATCCATTAATAAAGAAATTAACAAGTAATACCTATAAGAAATTAACAAGTAATACTTATACGTGAAAGGAAATAGGGCCAGTGGATGTAACAATAGCAAAGATGGCACCAGATTCAAATGTGAGTAAGAATAGGAGTTTATGTTAAATCAACAGAAGGCAGCAAAAGGTAAGTAACCTTAGGTCTGATGGAGTTGAAACATTTAAGGTTCTGTTAATGTTCGCTTATCCCAATGTTTATTTTTGATTGCTTTAATCTCAGGTTTAAAAATAAATGTATCCTGTTCTCAGCTCCAAAAAAGATCCCATTCAGTCTTGCTGCACTTATATGCTACAGTGTTAGCATCATAAAATTCCATGCAATTAGAAATGGGAACTGCACAATAAGCAGCAACACTTACATCTAGCTCAGAGAGATCCCCAGATCCACGACCTGCAATCTGTAACATTTTTAGAGATCATGACACTGTTTCAGATTGCTTTTATGAGGTATTTAAAATTTATAAGTTTTCATTTTCTCTACCCTAGGAGTCCAGTTATTAAGGAAGAAAGGCTTTATAGTTAGCAGGGAACAAAAACCCAGCCAAATTAAAAACAAACAGAAAAAAACCAGTCGAATATTTCCACTCCTTCATTTCATAAAAGAGGCTCCTAATACACATTTATATGGCAGGACATGGTGTTTCATCATTAAGGGTGCCTTTGGACACTTCTAAATCCCTGCAAAGTCTATAGTAAATTGTATGTAATTCTGTAAAGTCTCTTATACAAAATTAATTCTAAGCAGATGGTTGAAAATAGAAACAACCTTAGAACAAATATTTTGTTTAACAAATTTCAATTGTTAAGCTAAAATTTCTGGAGAATCAGAAATTTTAAAAAAATTTGAACCTCCAATACTTTAGGTAAGTTTTAATCTTTTCACTGCCATAATGTACTGCAAGTAATTGCTGTCATGCAGAAGAAAATTTGTATTTTGAATTTAAAAACACTCCCACATAAATCCAAAATATCTTTGTTGGAGTATTTATATGATTTGTCTCTTATTCTCCTCTTGATGTAGCATTCAAAATACTTGAACTTAGCAACTAAGGATATTTATGGTGGAGGGAGGACAAATACCAATGAAGAACCACTGCACTTCAAATATGTTTACTTTATACATCTTAAAGCACCACTGCTGAGATTCAAATTTGATCAAACCAGCCCTAAAATACACTGATGGCTTAGGATTTTTGGCATATCACATTTTCCTCAGAGGGCTTTACACTTTAATAAATATTTTACTATTGAGAAGTTCAGTTTATATAGGGGAAGTAGCATTTATTGTAGTTATTACCTTAAATAAGACATTTAGTAACATACACTTATATTTATCTTTCAAAGATGTTTAGACCTGGTTTTTAGTAAGTTGCAGACAATTCTCAAAGAAGCTGTATTTTCAGATTAAATTGAATAGCTTAACCATTGAATACACATTAATCAAGCACAGCAGTTTTAAAGGATGGACCTTCCCAACAAAACAAAATACTCAAAACCAACTCCACTACATGTAAACGGAGTTACATTCTTTATATGAAAGATATTCCAATAACACTCACAGAAATGGAGTTTTGTGACCATTGCTAGAGCAGGAAGCTGGGCCAAGTTTCATACAAGCAAACAAACCACTAGAAGAGCAATTGCTTACTGCAGCACAAAATAGTGAAGAATATATTTCCAATTTAGACTGACACTAAAAAAAAAATAGGTAAAAGAGAAGTCAGATCTCTAAATATATATATAATATCACCACATTTAAACACAAAAACAAACCTTAAAGGTTCTGGAATACCCAGGTAAGCAACAAGTATCTTGAAAAGAATAATCAGCAAAGCCCAAATATATATGGAAATTCAGTGGTTAAAAGCAGGTATAGAACAGATAAGTTACAACCATATTTAGAAACTGAAGATTGATGCTTTTTTTTTTTTTTTTTTTTTTTTTTGTACAAAATAGTCTGTCTCATTTTCATGAATCCATGCATCAACCAAGGTAACCCATTAGCCTGGCAAAGTTACCCTAAATCAACCTCTACAGCTTTTGGCCCCAAAAGGATGCAGCTTTTCCCTCAGTTCACACAAGCCTCATAATCAAGAAAGAAAGCCTAGAGGAAGACAGGTGTAACTTTTAAGTCCAGTTTGGAGCAAAATCCAGAACTACATTTTTAGACACAAAACCCCAGTAGTACATGCTCCTTTCCCCATCTTCCTTCATTATCCTTCCACTTACAGCTCCCTTCCTTGGGAAATACTTAGCTAGACAAGTATTCAGATTATAAACACAATGTTCCCATTGGCTTCACAAAAAGTAATGACTTGCATGCCTGCTCAGCAGCTGCAGAAATACCACATGGACTTTCCTGGAAGGCACTGTGCCCGAGGTCCTCAATCTATCAAAACATCTCATTCAGTTTGAAGAGCAGAAATAAGTTTTAAACACACAAGTCTGTAAATTCATTACCCAAAAGGCCCAATTAAATCCGCATTATTTATATTTCTTGAACAAAGAGGACAATCATGTTACAGGTTTTTCACTGTTGTATCAAAAGTTAGTGATGGAACTTCACAGAATCACATGCTCAGTAAGACAGCAGTGCATTCTTTCTAAAGCATGACAGACACTTTTCAGAACTGTAGTCTAAGTGCATCACTCTTTGCAAAGACAGAATATTCCATGGTGACTGCTGGAGGACCACAGCAGTATGAACACACGATTCTGAGAATCCCTAAAAAATCCACTGGCTTCTTCAGACCAGATCATATAGCAAATATTGGTGTTTTGTTGTCTTCTTTCCACAGTTCTTGACATACAGGTATTATAGTTGAAAAGCTGTTATCATCTGTTTCTTAATACTCACTTAGCAAGAGCAAAGGAGTTATGCACATTACAACTCAGCTTCTAATACTGTATCCAAGACTCCCTGTGTTGCACATAAAGCACTAACTCTAAACACAGCTTGCAGGTACATGGAAATTGCCAGTTTACTGCATGTTACAGCTGGATATTTTACATTCAAAGCTTTGTTAAACTCATGGGTACTTTATCAAACAGTTTGGCATCCAAGACTCAAGCACTCAAACACTTGTAATCTCCCTCATATATTGTTCCATGAAATGATAAAAAGCTCAGTATCTCCCCTACTGCTTTATGAGAAGGTCAGCCTTTCCCTGCCTCAAATGATGCACCAATACTACAGAAATGCTTATTCCTTGAATGGCTTCCAAAAGGTTAAATTTCATACACTTCAACCCAGTCAGTTATGAAATAGATCATCTTTATTGTAAAAGCATACTACTTCTCCAGTTGTATTTCCCTTCAAAAGAAGAAAACTGGTTTGTTTATAGTTCAGGTAATGTCATTCAACATCAAATACCACAAAAAGATTTCTACCCCCACCATCTAGTTTCTTGACAAACTGTCACACAATTCAAATACAGATTCTGTAAAAAGTCAGTATTAACAGCTCACAACATTGAAATATCCTAGAAAAACTTCTGAAGAGCAACATATAGCACATTTTCTTTTATTGCTTCAAGTAATGTGATCAAAGTGTTCTGAAATTAATTTAGCAATTCATTTATCTTAGCTAGTATTTAGCAGATGATAGTGTACTTATAAAGTAGAAATATATATTACGTTGTGTATGTCCTCAAAACTATCTTAAACTTCACATTTATATAAACTAGACTGTGCAGACATATTTGAGCATAAATGTCTTGAAATAAATGCACATATAAAAGGCAAAATGAGGCATAATATTCCTTCATGGCAATTCAAAATAATTTTCCTTCTGAAAAAACAAACCTGAAAACACTTTGAGTTACCCAGTCATCTCATGCAAGAAATACATGAAAGTACTATCAAACAAAATGTTAAACTCTATGTCCTCACAAGAAGTTACAATAGTGCAATAGTCCCTTCACAGTTTTTATTTTGCTTTAAGATATGAAAGCTTTCATCAAAGACCTACAAAAAAAATAACAGCAAGGGTGTACTGTGATTTTTTCCAGTATGCTGGATTCCCATTTCCCCTAGGGAAAATAGGTTTTGGCATTGCAAAAGGTATAGCCTAGACCCACAACAAAAGGGCTCCAGGTATGCTTAACCATAAAAAGTTTCAGCATATCCTCAAACTAAAAACAACATACAAAAATGACAGTTCATCTTTGTGGATAAATAGTAGCAGGAAAAGGAGAAATGGTACACTATCCCCCACAGTCACAATGGCACAACAAGCTCTCAGAATAAAATATATCACCCAGGAGACAGATTAAAAAGAATCTATAAAATGTGATGATGATGAAAATTGGAACAGTAAGAGAGAAGGTGAAAGCAATACATTCACACAAACTTAATTAACAAGTTTGGGCCTGGCCTCCCCTCACCCCTCCTCCTCCCTGCATTTGCTTAATCTCTTGGAATTTAAACTATCATTTTCTTAAACTGTTCTTACAAACACAGTCTCAAAACTGGGGCTCAGTTAGATTAATCTTCATCACTCAGAACATGACACATGGAACACAAATTGCTAAAGCTGCTCCATTTTGGACTGTAAGATTAGAGCAGGGACTGGGACCTGGGGGCTGCTTATCAGAGTCTTTGAGTCATCCTCTCTCACAGTCTTAGAGCAGCAAACAGACTGTAAGCAAAGCAGAACCCCTCCATGGGAAATACAGAAAGCCAAATAAACCTTCCTGTAATCATTTGCAAAGCATTTTTGCAAGCATTTACCTTGCTCCTGGAAGGGCTGAGAGATGCCTAAGTCTCATCAAAGGAGAGATTAAAAGATGTTTCTCCCACTCCTCAGGAAAGCACACTACATGTTGCACTGGCTCCTGTCTCATGGAGCAGTGATGTCATAATTATCCCTCATCCTTTGTGAAGGGAGGGGTGAGATTTTTATAAATTCTCACAAAATAATAAAAAAACAAATATAGATTTTATCCAAATGAGAAGCACTTCTGTTTTGATGATTTCAGTTCACCTCACTGGATACTTCACACTTCTCCATCCCTCAGCTTCTGTCCCCTGTGACTCTTTCCCTTTCAACTGTACAAAAAAAAAAATTCCCATGTTTTTTCTATATTGGTAAGTAGCTTAACGCAGTGTCAGATCTGAGACTGTAACCAGTGAACTAGCTGGGGTTGCTCAGAAAATAGATGAAAGATTTTATTTGGGACTAGCACTGATGAGCTTCAGGTGTGCTCCTGGAGACCACCTGCCAGTTCAGTTTCTACAGGACAAGAAAAATGGTCTCATGTTATGCCAGGGGAGGTTTAGATTAGATAATATAAGAAACTTGTTCACTGAAAGGGTAATTAAACACTGAAACAGGCTGCCCAGGGAGGTGGTTGAACCATTATTCCTGCAGGTGTTTAAAAGACACAAAGATGTGGTACTTAGGAATTTGGTTTGGCACTTGACTCAGCAGACTTAGGTTAATGGTTGGACTCAGTGATCTCAAAGATCTTTTCCAAGTAGAACAATTCTGTGAGCTGAAAAGGTTTAATTTGTGCAGTCTGATTTTGCTTCATGACACAATCCAAAATATGGTAACTGGAGCAAAGACCAGTTTCTAAATTAACCTGGTGACTCAAGCTTACATACTCACATACTTAAGTTGTGATTTCAATATTTTTGTGAAGGTCACCCAAGAAAATGTGCATGGTATCTTCATTTGTACATGAAAAAAGTATTCTCACAGCTCTCACTTGTGCTGGGAAGTGCAAAAGAGAAGCTGGTTCAAATGCAGATGAAACAAAGGTCCTGCTCTTAGAGCCCTTACACACTACACCTGCCTCTTCCCTGCATGATCCCTTTCTCACCTTGTAAAGCATAAAAACCACTCCAAGATTAATTTACAAGAAGTTATTATGCCAAGAGCTTAAACTTCTTATAAGGTAATTTGTTAGCAATATTTACGACAAACATTAGCTTCCATGTGCAGGTCTCTGCTAATTTGCCTACAAGAAGTCACTAATCAATCTGAACTGCATTTAAAACAATAAAGTTTCTTTTTAGATAAAAGGTTAAAACAAGATGCAAGGTGCAAACATACAAGACTAAAATTACTAAGTATACTGAGACTTAAGTGTGCTGACATACAAATACATCTTTTAAAAAAATCTGCAAGAGCTTCTATACACGATTATTTTTTTGTGTATTATTTCCATTTCAGAATATATTTCCACATTCTTTGGAATTGCCTATTGGTTTTGTTTTTTGAAAAAAAGTAAAGGCAGCTCTTTGTTATTTTTTGCTCATGCATAATGCAGTTACAAGAAGTACTTCAAAAACCATACGTCCATGGTTGAAATCAATTAGTTCAGAATACGGCTCAACACCAAATTCAGCTTTTAACTGACTTAAGTGTCAGAAGAAATGGGCTAATGAATTTATAGTAATAACATAACTAATTTTAAAACCCCAAACAATTAATTTTAAAGTTATTTGGCAAAGCATATAGACAAAATACTTGTTTATACAAGTAGCCAAGCATGTCATGCCCTAATTTCTACACAGGAGACAGTTTCTGGTAGCTCTAACCTCTTGTGCTGGAGTACAGCCAATACTGCACTGTTAACTGCTCTGGGTGCACTGTGCTATGCTGCAATGACAACTGATGCTTAACCTGGAAATTTTGCATCTATCTGCCAGTGAAAATATAAGTCATAGAATTCAAGACTGATGACAGAAAGCAGCAACCTCTAATGCATCACACAACAGTTGAATAAACACACCCTCTCTACCTTTTTACATGAGGCAGGAAGGGGAAACCCTTGGCTCAAACTGATTTTCAACTAATTGAGTTCATTTCTCCTTATTTAGGCTATAGGACCTACCTCAATTTCCACTCTGAAATGCGTTCAGTTTGTTCGAAGCTGAAGGCTTAGCTGTTCTTCCCAAAAGAAGCTTGTGGACATCTCCATCTCAGTTATTTCACCTCCCAGATCTGTTTTTGGGAGGTAAAGAAACCCACTCTACCACACTAGAGACAGTTAATTATGATATATATTTTTTCTCATTATTAGTGGCACTCCAGACAGAAGCTTGCAAGCAAGTGTTTTATCAACCATAAACTTTCATAAAGTACATAAGTAGTGCCTATGAATAGTAAGAAATAATCAATAGATTCTGTGTACACCATGGAGACATGAATCTGTCACTCAGTAGGAGTTAAAATGAAACCTCACCCCACAGGATCAACAGATTCCTTCACAGCTGGAAACCTGCTCACTACCCAGCTTCACAGAACTTAAAGAACACAATCCAAGAGTTAATTTACACACTGGTAGTTTAAGAACACTAAACTCTCTTCCAGCCAACAGCTGTCTCACAGTCTTTGCAGCCTCTGAAATAATTTGTTCTAACTCAGTATGTGCCATTAGCATTTAGAAATTGTGAAACAGTCCCCCCAAATAAGAGCAAACTATACCACAGAAATGTTACTTAAAAGCCTTTGCAATAAACTAATGCAAAAGGTTTGTTTGCTAATAGTTAGCAATTAAGGCCTCTGAGTGTACACTTTGTCAATTGTACACATTTCAATCTCCTGTCATTTGTATGAATAAGATATCTAGGAGAGCAAGAATAAAAATGAAGTGTCTGTTAAAATGCAAAAGAGCAGTGTTCCTAATTAAAACCAAAATAGGATTCAGGTGGTGCTTGAAAAAAAATGGCCTTTGTTTCCTAGTACTGGAGCTTAGCAATTACAAACTTTTTCCTATCACCCTCCTAACTATAGGTCCTCTAGCTCTCTAAAGGAGGTAGGTATTGAGACACAGAGTAACTGTATCTTTGAGGCAGAACTGCAGAACTTTCACTATTGACATTCCTAAAAGCAGGACTGACACTACCTTTTCCTTTTAGAAGTTATATTATCCCCCTCCAGTAAATCATAATAATGAGCAGAAAGGCAACACTCACTTCCTCTATAGTACCCATATAAAATTTCTATAAAATAATTCTGGTGTTTTCCTAAACATCATTTTTTTCCTTAACTCCAGGTTTTAAAGATTTTAGAAAAATAATGGAACTTTTCATGAAAGGATAGAGACTCAACCTGTAATTGTCTGCAAAAAATGGAAGTCTTGATAAATCAATGATGCCAAACAAATGCAGGCAGTTATTTGCCTTCTGCATCTGAAAGCTCAGTTTCTCAAGTTTGTCAGATTCAATAAACAAGATCCATTAGATGATGGAGAAAATGAATCCTGCTACATCCAAGTAATATGAAAAATTCATTTGAGATGCTGGATTTCATCTCAAAAACATGGCTCTTTTCCAGGGGGAAGTAATAAAAAGTAACACCATGTGCTTTAGATAACAGATACTTCATATGGATATGTTGTCCTTATATATCTAGAATTTACTTAACTCTAAAAAATTGAAAACTATGTTTTACTGTCTTCAAATCTGCAAAAACATACCCATAAGCATACATGATTCAATAAATGTGTCAAGAGTTTCTGAAAATAATAGGAAGTAAAATAATAAATATTTCATTTAATAAATAATAAATAAATGGGTAGATGTGACTTCAGGCAGAGCAAGTTTGAAAAAGACACGATGCGTTGGTTGCATCCATCAGTAGTCCAGGGAGATATCTGAAGTTCCAGGTATGGAGTGGCTATTAATTGTTTATTCTCTGTGAGGAGATACAAGTCCCAGTTCCTTGGCTCAAGAAGTTCTGTATCTTTGAACCAGCCAACACCACTAAAGCCCTGAAGGTTATATAAACACTGCTCTCTCCACTTCTCAGAAGAAAAAAAAGTCTTAAGATTTAAGGAAAAAAATATAAAGAAAAAAAAATAAAGACAACAGGATCAACCACAGCCATCAAAATAATAGACCTGTTTCCAAAAGGCAAAGAAAGGGCAGAATAAGAGCAAAGGGGAGTAAACTGAGGACAGGTTGGTCGGGGCAGGGAATGAAATCTAGTCCGTAGCTGTGACTCCACAAAAAGCTTGACACGTCTTTTAGAAGCTTCTGTTTCAACCTCCTTATCTATAGGAAAATTACTTGTTCTCTGAAGTATGGGAAGGTCAATTCATTTACATTTGTTAAATGTGCCAGGGCATTTAGATTGCAGTGCCACAAAATGAAAAGCTTTATAATGAACATGATGCAGTCATGACAATTATGCTGTTTTATTAGCACTAGCCAGCATTTACCCAAAGTAGGGTATAAATCCCTCACGGTATAATTTTAAAACTCTCTAATCATTACAGTCCACAGTCTAAAACCTTGATCCAACACTCATTTAGAACATGTATTCTAGAGCCTGTGCCAACATACACAAAAAGAAAACTAAAATGCCTCATTTTTCTCCTTCCACTGACCTCTCTTTCTTCACCTGAACTGCAGTACAATCTAGATCTTACAAAATTAGCAACAATTCTCATAACCACAGATTTAAGTAGCTCAGAAAGCAATAAATCCTAAACACAGAGCATTCTAATTGTTTGCCATGATAAAATACCTAAAACAAATTCTTCATCCATATTATTGCTTTTTAATACCACTTTATGGAAATCATAAAGAATGGTAGATAAAAATATATTTAAGACTTGAACTTCTGCTGCTTGCATATCAGGCATCTGGACCTTAGCAATTGGGTTATTGCCTACTCTGTCTGACAACCATCATTTTCTCAGGACTTTACAGAGATCCAAGGTAGTGAATAATTTCCTCATATCTGATGCAGTGAGATAAAGGTGGGATGCAGAAAGAAATGGAAAACCATATTTGAATTTTCCTGGGTCATATAACTGCATCAAGTACCTTTTACCCCTTTCAGACTCTTCTCTTCCATACCTGGAAAACTTAGTCCCTCTCTCCCAGCTGTCTCCTCAGCTCCTAGCACAACAGTCACTCAGTAGCAGAATCGTTATCCATCAAAACCACTCTATAAAAGTAGTTTTTTTAATTCACCATTCACCTGGTGATGTAGTGAAATGAGGCAACCAGGTGCCACTAATTGCCACAGGTGGGCTTGACACAAGCTCATGCCCACTCCCTGGCAATTAGTGGCACCTGGTTGCCTCATTTCACTACAAGGTGATGAAACATCCTTAAAAGGAATGTTTGTAGTGAAGAAATTGTCTTCCAAAACCAGGAAAAACTACCAGGTTTTCACTGCTAGGTAACTCTAGATGGCTTTGAAACTCACCATATTGATGGTGTATTGCACTTAGGGGTCTGAGGACAAAGAATGCAAGATTTTTCAAAAATTAAAAGACAAAAGGTAAACCTCCATTACCTTCAATGCCATCAAAACCTCTGAATTCTCAGTCTTTTTGAAAATGCACTCTCCTTATTAGCTGCAAATAGCAAAGTCCTGATGTGGTTGCCAAGAAACCAGTACTTGTAATTCACAGAGTTCATGTGTGAGAGATATTCGCACTTACAAACATTTATGAAAGCAAAACTGAAAGAAACTAGAAAATGGGGTATCAACTTCTCTTGTGATCTGTCATTATTATCCTATAACAAAACATGCACATTTTTGGACTTGTGTTGCCACTGTTTCTCTGAAATACTGAACTGACTACCCGTGTGCCCTGTCCCACCCAGACTTCATGGATTTCACTGACATCTCTTTATGAATTATAACAACATGGTCACTGGGGTCCTCACCAGCATCATGCTCCTCTAACTCACTGTCCCACTTTGTGGATTACTGCACTAATTCACTGATTAGATCCAGAGTTAATCATGATTATTGTGAAGTAAAGCACCTTGGGAAACATGACATGAAAAGTATTTTAAAAATGCCATTGAATTTGATTACTCTGTATCTTCTCAAGCCCATTTATATGTTAAAGACTCTCTTTTATTACACTCAGTATAACATTTCATACTAACTCTAGTCTCTATCTCATTTTCCCTGGCCATTTTTAATTGTTAATATTTTTGTTTACAACCAGATACTTGACAAGGTTGGGTCCTTTTTATGCAAGGCCCTGTACAGACATAAAATAAATGACAGTTCCTGGCAAATATATTTCACAAGGTGTAACAGCGAGTAAAACATAGGAAAGACAAGATGAAAGAACTGCTTGAGTCAAAAAGAAAGGTAGAAGGAATCCACTAAGTAAATGATAAATTACCTGTGTAACTATTTTAAATAAAATTGGTCTAACTTGCCCACAATATATGTATTCACTAACCCTCAGACAAGTGATGATGTTTTTATTTACATATCCATTCACTTTTACAAGATTAAGGATAACTGAAATATGTAGCCAGAAAAGTCACAGGTGAATCTCAAAATCTAAATGTGAAGATTGTCTATTTCTGTGGTTCAGTGACTACTGCATTTGCCTCATAGTATCTCATTGCAAAATAACACTCCTTCTACAATAGAATAGCTTTCTCTTGGAGGGATAAATATATACTTCCAAAAAGGAAATTGCTCCTTGACTCCTACACTGCTCTGAAGCTATTTTGTAATTTAGGTGATCCTTGCTGTATTCACTCAAACAGAAATGTTTCATCACTTTCACCTTTTTTTATTTCTTTTCTACTTTTACATTTCTTTTGATTTTGTCCAATAGCGCTGTCACTAAGGAGATATAAAAATGAAGAAAGAAGTTACTGAGTTAGCCAGAAGAGTAAACCTGTATGAAAGTCTGAAAGGCAAGACTGAAGCATTCTGCAATTTTTTTAGGAATAACCAGTAACTCAGAAAGGATAAAAGGCCTCAGAAATGGTGTGACACAAGGAAGTTTTCCTGAAGTGTTTTTCTACACATTCATGAAGGATGAGCCCAGATGACCCTCCTCCTTTTAAACAGAAAGCTTTTCCAGGAGGAACAGATGTCAGTAAAGACTCTGCTGCATATCCAACATTATAGACATGACATGGTACTTGCTTTTCAATAGCTATTTACAAAGAAGGAAAGACAAATACTTGGTGTAGCAGACTAAATAACCCAGGCACAGATTTATAAACACATCCAAGTAGAAGTTTACATTTTCCCTCTAGGAAATGTTCACTTTGTTTAGTAAAGAAGAAAGAATTAAGGAAAGTCAGTATCATGGCACAACTTTGTCTTAGTTCAGTTAAATTGACTCTGCCAGTTCTTGTAACCTGAATAACATTCAAATCTTGTTTAAAATAGTCCTCCTGATTTAGGTTTGTTTTTCATCTCTAGCAGATTACATTTATTACAAAATCTAACTATAACTAAATCACTTTAACTGGTAGAGGTATATGGGACTGCAATGAAAATTTTAAAAATAAAAACGGCAGAAAAACAAGTGGGAATTGTAAATGCACAAAAAGCACATTCCTGCTTATCTGATCAGTCTTGCCAATCTTCATGTATTAAGGTTGTACCCTTCCAGCATTGTCCTATTTATCCTATTTACAATCTTAAAATGAACAAGGCTTTAAGACTAACCTCTAAAGATCACTGACAAGCAAAACTCTGTTCTGATAAGGAAGAATTACTGTCTTTCTTTTTGAGAAAGCAAGTAAGGAGGGGAAATGAAATCAGTTAATACCACCTGTCTCTAGAAGTCACTGTGACTCCCCTTATTTTAATTTGTGTTGTTATTAAAGCCTTCATCTAAAGTATATCAACTGAAACAGCACAGCAGAAGTATAAAATGAGACTGTAACAGGTTTATGCTAGTGATAACTGATGACTTGGATTCATTACTTTTTAATCACTAGACAAAGAAAGGAGAGGAGCAAGAGCGTACAGCAGTAATTAGCAGTCAAGGTTTATTATTAAAGGATGTTTTTATGCAGTCTAAAATAGCATTCTATAACACAAATCAAGAAAACATGCACACATGCAAAACAAGTGAGTAATTCCTCCATAACTTTCTATATAAATATATGAAGTTTAGTAATAAAGCAAGGCACGGTAAGGTAATTACTGATTTGCCTATTCAGCAGCTATGCCAAGAATTAATTCAGTTTATTAGGTATCTCCTCACAAAGGAAGATCAATGAAGGGTTTTTTTGTATCAAGTAATATATTTTAAATGATCAAGGATACTCTTTAAATATACATTTTCTCGCTCCAGTTGTCAGTATCAGCTTTTAAAGCATCCAGAATGAACAATTATTTTATATGCAGGAGTTCTGTCAACACTGTCAGATTCATCCCCTTTCACCATAAGCCAGACTTTTGTCACAGTGATTCAGCAAATGGCCACTTGATGGCTGAAGAAAGCTGAGTCACTGCCTCTGGTCTCACAGAGATGTCCTGCATCAGAGCCAGAATACACAGGGTGTTGTTTACCAGCCTAAGAGGAAAAGAAGTTATTGCTGTGAGCCGCCAAGGGAAGGAAAAAAAAAGAGAAATGAAGATGAATGTTAGGAGCCCAGAACAAGCGGAAACAATAAACAAAACTCTGACACCCAGAGAAAGCAGGAATCGAGTGTTAGGAAAAGACAAATATGGCTGTAGATTCAGATGTCTTTCTCTGATAACAACCACAAAGATGAATGTTTGCTGCCAGCTAAATCACAAAGAAAAATCTTCAGCAGTCCTATAAGATTAGATCGTATTAAAATGTGTGATTAGCCTGACACTAAATTAAGTACAGAAAAAGTTCAAATTCACTTCTTATCAATACAAATATGGGAAATTAAGGGTTTTGCTCAATTAATCAGTGGTGAAATATTTGTGCGTCACTTTAACATCTAAGATGACACGTTTCCTTCCAATTAAAAACCTGCAGATTTGCCATGATTAAAGGATGAAGCCAATAAAGATGAACCTGGAAGGAAGGAGCAGCTCTGCTCTAGGAGACAAACTCATCACTAACAAAATGAGTTGAGGAAGGAGTGTGTTTCCAGCATATCAACTTAAATGTATAATCAAGAAGCAGAGTATGAGCATGCTTGCTCTGAATGATTCATGAAGCATAATTTCTGCATTTGCCTGGGTAATTAGAAGGCTTTCAACTCCAGTTCAGATACCTGTTTTGGGTCATTTTTCATTCTCAAACCTATTAAGCTAATAAAGTTTTATTCTTGCTTTCAAACATCAAGGCAAGAGGTGCAGAAATGCAAAACATGCTTTCATCAGTCTGGAAGAGCCCAAGATTTAAATTCTCTGATATCGTTCATGAAGGGGAAGAAAAAAAACAACTCTCAGCACAGAAATATGACCTGAATGCCCACGCTGACTGAGTTTACAAACTCTAGTCCTATAAAACAAACATCTGCTATACTTGTGCTCTGTGATGGGCTAGTTTAGTAGATTACTTTGCATCTTACAGTATAGGCTAATGAATGTCTTACGTAGGATGATGCACAAAAAATGTAATGAAAGATGATGAGCTTTCAGATGTAACGTTCACACTGGAGCTTAGAAAAAGACAAAGCTGATAACAGAATGAGTGTGATCTGTTGATGAAGCATGAAAAAGCTTCCTGAATGAACTAATTCAGTATCTTGGGAAAGCAAGAAAATATTTCCTCATACAACATCAGGTCTTATTTTTAAACCTTCTCTGAGTACATTATTTTCTAAGCCTTTGTTGTTAGAAATTATGTAAGTATTTTTTCATAAGGTATACTAATATTTCATTCCCAAGCTCAGACTAACTCTTCACAAAGGTTCTAAGTTTTGGAAAACATGCACAGCTTTATATTACACTGCTCAGCAATTGTCAGAGCACAACTCTTTTATCTCCTCTGGATTAAAAAATTAAAGAAACATGAAAAATCATATATTCTCATCAGTCACTTCAGGCATGTAGTCACAGATCATTTTTTCTATCAGTCCTATAGGGTAGTTTGAACTTCAGAAAGATTATTTGTAGCAATACTTAATGGAAAGGAAACATTTCCATTCTCTACTCTGTTAAAATAATTGTTTACCCTGTTATAAAACAAGGAGGTCTGCAAATCCTGTTTGCTGGAGTCTTTACCTAACTTAGGAAGGGAGAAGGGGTCCCACAACTGCTGCAATTTTAAGTTATTCCAAGTCAAAGAGGCACTAAATGTCACATAACCTTAATGGCTGGCTGTAAAGTGTTCCTCAGTTAAAACTCTGTTCCTTGGATACTTGTGGATCTGCTTGTGTGTGTCTGTGCATGCAACCCAGATTCAGGTGATTACATTAAGATGGCATTACACTCACTCTGTGGCTCTTTTTATGGCAGGAGAAGAAACAGAGTTTTAGGCAATGCAGTATAACAGTGAAGATTTAACGAGAGGAAGAAAACTCATCAATACATTTATCTGACATTATTTGACAGCATCTGCGAAATCACATCAGTGACAAGTACAGAGAATGCTCCAACCTTACCCTAGAAATTATTCAGACTACTTTTAAAACAACAATAGCAAATTTTTCTGTTTCAAAGCAATAAACAAGAGAAATATCAAACTTTCATCCTTGCCTACTCTCACAGAATTGCACTTTCAGACATGGACAGGATGTAGACATGGTACAGGAGGAATGTCCTCTTAAAAAGCAATAAGCAGTCTGAGCTGTTAGGAAGCTGCCAAGCATCCATGGCCTAAGGCACTTTGGTGTGTATTTTATTACTGTCTTCCCCCCAGCTCCTGGCATTTAACAAACATGAGTTTATTCTTGTGGCACTGTCCACAAGCAAGGAAACATTGCCTCCAGTCTAGAGAAGCAAAACTGCAGGGCATGGTGAAGTAGTACCCTGACCACCTAACACACCCAGGTATTTGTGGCAGAACTGGGAGATTCTGGTTGAACTATCAAATCCCTGGACTTGACTCAATAAACTTAAGATGACAACCTACAAAAGCATCCTTTCTCATTCCAATGAACCAGGTACATTTATACAACGGGGAAAATTTATATACACACTTCACTGGCGTGTCTGACCCTAAAATTGCCTTTACATCAGCTAGATTGGGAATACGAAACCAAATTTTCATAGGGTTTCTCAGTAGTCTTAGATATAACCTACAGAGATGAGAGAGTAATCTGAACTGCACTGGAAATCATTCTGCCACAGAAACTGTTCCCAGTCTCTAAGCCAGCTTGTTAAACCCAGCTGACTGGTTCCATTGCATTCTCAAATGTTGACATATTTGAGATGTATCATTTTCACCTGGGACACAGGAAACTGAGATGCCACTTTCTGCTCTTCTCACATCTTCCTGCACCTCAGGAAGCCACAGTCTAACTTCTGATTCAGCTCCCCAGCTTTAAAGTACAGATAAGCCCTTCTCTGCTAAGGATAGCACTTCTCTACCTCAGAAGTTTATTCTGAGGCAAACTATAATAAAAAGATAATATAAACTCAGGAAGCATTGTGCTCATACCAGAAAACATGCCTGTAGACTTTCTTTTTCCTGAAATCTCTCCAACATTATTCTCATTGAAAAACAGCTTACTACTGCACATTAAATTCTTCAGCTTACAGTTATTAATCTCTTACATGCAAATTAAATATCTTAAATGCAAATATATTCAATTAAACTTATGTTGCATCTCTCTTTGCAAATAGTATCTCATTTATTTTTCATATAAACAAACCTAAAATCCTTTCTTCCCTCAAGTTACTTATTTGTAGGTTACACTGGTAAATGATAATACTTCTGAGTTACAATGGGTAGTAAACTGCAGAAGTTGACAGCAATGTTTTATGCAAAACAAACTCCAAAAAGCAAACCAACACAAATTATAGCATCTATTACAGAAAAAGCCTATAAGGTGCAACAGCTACCCTAGATTAACTATAATAATTCTAATTAACATTTACACCAAAGTGATATTCTTGATAAATAACGAGGGACCCTTTAGCCTGTGACCTTCCTGAAGTAAGGTCTTGTTATTTACTCATCCTCTCTAATATGACCAAGTACTAATTATGCTATTTTTGCTTCCCATGAACTATAGAGGAATGTGTCACCTTTATTTTCCAAAGTCTTCCCTTGAATTACTCTCTGGATACTCAACTCTCTCCCTGATATGTCTACATTATTCCTTCCTGCTCACAGAAACATTATAACCTTTAGAAGTCTGTCTTTTCTGTTGTGTCACTACATTCATTAATCAGTACATCTCCAACTTCTAAGACAACGGGACAACAGGCAGCTCATGGAAAACAGACTGTGTCTTTTTTCCCTTACAATAAAGCCAACAAGACAGACAAAGAGAGAAATATTAGGAAAAAATACCCGAAGGATGCCTCCGATAGTCATAGCCCATGAAATATGTATAGGACACAATAAATAAATAAAAATAACTCAGGTAGTCAGGACAGCAGACAAGAACCCAAGAATACCTATTTCAAATCTGTTACCCTGGGGCTTTACTTAGAGGTTCCAATGGGATAAAAGCTTTAATGTTAAATTTATAAAGCATCTATGATATATCCTTAGAAATTCTCTTCATTTAAGCATTTACTGACCAGCAAAACACAAAAATAAAAAAATTAATTCTGGGAGTTATAAAAGAATCCAAGACTAAGGATAGTATAAAAACTGTGAGGAGTGATGATCCTTTTATTTATTGACTTAGCAGGATGACTTCACTTTCTGCAGAAAATCCTTACCTTTGGGATTATTCACAAAAAATGAAGGGTTATATTGACCTACAGGAAACAAGGAGACTCCCTTTGTTCTGCACACTCTATAAATGATTTTTATTTTTGATAAAGACCTTTTTTCCACTGAGTCATGGAGAAAACAACAGTAAATATTGTCCTTTCTAAATTATTTTTCCTACATGATAGATATGGTCAAGTTTTTGGAAGAAAGAAAAAAAAAAAAGCAGCTAAAAAAAGTGAAGTTGCAGTCTAACCTAGAGGAAAGACCTCTGCATTCAAAGAACTCTGTAACAGCTCTGTATGCTTGTAGTAGGCAAGCTTCAAACTCCTAGCTGTAATTACTTTTGAAGTTGATTAGCACAGCAGCCAAATAACCTGATCAGATTTGCATGGATGAGTCAGTTCACGTACGGTGTCTAAGATTCTTAGCTTTACATAACCTACATAACCTCTTTGGGAGGGATCCCTAATCCTCAGATAAGACAAACAACATGATAGGACCATTTGAACAACAGCCAAACAATAATGATTTAAACAATGAACATATGCTTCACTGACCTTCTCTTTCTTCAGAGACAGAGCTATTGTTTTTATTAATTGGGGATGGGGAACCACGAGAACAGAACCTACAGACTGTGAGCAACCTGTGGTTCAAAATCTGTGCTGAGAAATGTACACTTCAGCTTTTAAAATTCCCATGGGCTGTGCAATCTGCACAGTATTTCTGCAGAGATACTCAGAACTTGACAAAGTCTTGAGCACTCTTGTCTCCACTGCTCTGAGTAAGGGGACTGACAAGAGGATCTCCAGAAAATTCTTCAAAACTGATTCCTCTTACTCCTTTCAAAATTAACTCTTCATTAGGATGTCTCCTCTTCACAAAAACATTTTGATTTAGGTTGCCATGTTAAAATGTAACCATTGGCCCTATTACTCAAGCTTTCTGTTCTTACATTTCTATTTCCATTTCTTTTATAAATAACAAAGTGACCAGGGCTGAAGTGTTTCAAATTACCAGCAGTCACTGATACACAGAGAAAGCAATTTCTTAGGACTAATTTAATGTGCTTCCAAATCCTGTAATTTATTTTGATGTTGTATTCTCTCTTCCTTTCCAGGCACCCTGTCAAAGAAGCTAGAGGAGTTTTCTGCCTAGATTTCCAAGAATGTTTTCCATTTGTTTTTTGTTGTTGTTTTTGTTTATGTTTTTTGTTTTTTATTTTAATTCTACAGACATACCTGGATTAATGGCACAGACCCAAGCTGCAGTCACTCGTAAGGATTAAGCTACGTGAAGCTGGTATTAGAATAGAGAAAGTAAACACCTCTTACTGTGACAAAGTGTACCTTGAGAAGGAGGTAGACATCTCTTATTCTAGGGCATATACAGGGATGAATATTTCCTAAGAAGGAAATGCTTGAGGTTTTTGAGTGACTTTGGGAGCTCTTCAAGAGTTCTGGAAGAGATGTGAAGAGTTTTACCTTCATGGCTGCAGCTTGTACTAGACAAAATGCAAAAGGATATGAACTCAGGGCAATTTTTGAAGAATGAGTAGAATGGGATTTCAGACCATAAAAATGGGCATTGTGTAAGAAAGTAACTGAGAGCATGATTGTCACCATATACAGTGCAATAAACACTGCATTTAAATATGGATTTTACACTCCTTTTCAAGTCACATATATGGTAAATGGAATACCCTGACAGTCCACTGGCTGCTTTTTAAAAATTCCTGGTTTTGGTGAAGAACATAAAGCTGTGTGAAGTGTACTTCAACAGGTAAAACAGGAGCTTCAACCACTTCTTTCTTCTACGCACCCCCCTCCTTCCAAAAAAAATGTGATCAGACACATTAAAGACTTCCTCATATTTCCTGAACCACCTGGTACCTTCACCAAAGGAACATGGGGCTCTGTCTTAACTCCCACTCACAAACAAGAAGCAGCAGCTTGAGCTCAGTCTCTGTGGCACTACTGAGGACACATTGGCTCTGGAACCAAAGCTGCAAGTCCCCAGAGAGTAAAAAACTGAGGAACCTGGGCAGGGGTGTCAACAGCTGCCTGCCCACTCTGTTAATGGAAAGCAGGTACAGACAGACATAAAAATCCAGCAAGAGCATACATCAAATCTTTTTTTTCCCTTTCTAAGGCTGTACTGGGACATGCAGATCATCTATAGCTAGTAATGATGTATAAAGGAACAGCAAGACTAAACACCACAGCCACCTCCTGATGGCTATCACAGGTGTGCCAGCAGAGAAAAAACATCAAACTCTACACAAAAAGACACGTGCTTCAGTTCTGAGTACCTAACATTAAATGCCTATAATTGCATGGCTTTTGTTCTCTCTGCTGGCTACAGAAGCCCTTTAGAGACAGTCCCTGTCTATCACACAAAGAAAAGCCCAGAGGAGTGTTTCAACACTAATTATCTGACCTCAGTTGTCACAGTATCAGATGCTGGGTACTCAGCTCTTCAGAAACATTGCTCCTCAGTAACATGCCTGAAAGGGGAAAGTGAGTTGACAAAGATCTGCATCTGTGTGACTGAAGAGACTAAATGTACAAGTAGAACACATCTATGAAGGTGGATCATCATTTGCCTACATCTTCTGACCCAACCAAGGCTTCTCCTATCATAACCTTGCTGAAGAAAACAGAAGAGAAATGAGAAAGAGCTCTTGACTTCACATTTAGCTCAGAATATATCAAAAAGGGGTGAGATGGTATATGTATATGTTACTTTTTCTAGAAACGTAGATTTCTACTGATTTTAAGGCCAGAGAGAGAGTTAATGCTCTTCACAGGGTAAGAAACTATCTTAAGGAAGAAATATTCCTTATCATATCTGCACTTTTATTTTTGAGATTGTCTAATCTCATGAGATTGTCTATGTAACTTGTTTTAGTAGTACTACATTCTCTAAATATTATGTACTAATGAATACAAAAATATCAAAACCTTGGTCCAGAAAGGAAATATAGCATAAAAATGACCTGTCAAAATAAAAGGACTTCTTATGACTGTTTTCTATATAAACATGTTACATAAGAAAGACTTTTTTTGCTCTGACTGATCATGAAAGGACATTTCAATATTTTTTTTCCTTTTAGAAGGGGACTAGAAGAAGGCAAAAGAACAGTTCAGCAATGTCTTCTTCTCAAGGGCATAGTGGTAACATAGCACTCTTAAAGTCTTAACAATTTTAAAACTATTTAAAACAGTATTTAACTGCAAGTTGCTATTAAAAAAGAATTATCACTTCAAAAAAGTGAACTGTTAGTAGCATCCAGTTTTTGTCAAATCTTGTTCTTCCAGTCCTTGATTTTTATTAGTATTCTACTTGAACACAGAGATAATGAAGTAGATTATTTTTTTCTTCAGTGCACCTGACACAATCAGAAAAGCTGACACAGAGAATTTTTTTCTTTTTTCCAATTTTTCTGCCCCACCTATTTTCTTTTCTTTGAGGGCCACAGGGGAGAACGGATGAGAATTAAATTAAGACATTCTAGAAAATAACTGAGAAAATAATGAGGTACATTTAAATTCTACACAAGACACGGGAGAGATGAATGGAATAAAGCAAAAAGCAGATGTTGCATCCTTTGCTAAGTATGAATATAGGGAGTTAAAGGTGGTTAAATTATTTTCTAAGGTTTGCTGTTCAGTATAAATGATAATATAGACAGATGTTTCACCAAAATATCTGTCTCATTTTAGAGATATTTTTCTTCTGACTATGTACAGACACACAAAATCTCACCCTGCATATTCATGTATTGAAGATACCAGAATAAGATTATAAGTAAATCATTAATTTATTCACAGAACAAAAAGCAGACAACAACCACATGGATTTCTTCAGCTGGAAAGCACCTGGGGGTGGATGACAGGAGTACCCTCGGTGAGATGCAGGACCACACAGCCTCTAGGAGGCTCAGATTATAAATCCTTCTTTTATATTACTGTTTTGTAGTTGCTGTCCAGCCAAGGGCTCTTACACGGCCATGTCTTTCTGGCTTCCTGAAACACTTGTGTATTCACCCAGCTGCAGAGTAAAACAACCTACAATGAGAGCACCTGCAATGAGAGCACACCATATTTCAAGCCCCATCCTCTCACACAGTGGGGCAACAGGAGTGAGGGCAGTACAGCGGGACCCTTGCAGGGAGTCTCAGAAAGTAAAACAAAAGAAGATACTAGTGGGATGGATATAAAACAGGGATATGGCATATAGACACTGCAAAGGATTAAAATGCCTGAGAGTCACCAAAAGTCCTAGGAAACATTTCCTTTAGTTGTATCTTGCAGCCTTACTCATTTCAGCTGAACTCTGAGCTCTGCTGACCTAAAGTCTGCAGTAGAGGAGCAATTTGTTTGCAAATGATTGTAGCTGCTTTACTGATAAACCAAATCAAGACACAATTCTTTGGGATGGGGAGAAAAATCCCTGCTTCTCAGTACAAATTTAGGGAACACACACACACAAATGCAAAAACATATTTGTGATTTTCTTGACTGTAGTGAGACAGGACCAGGTGCCCTGAGTTATTCATGAGTGGGTGTGGGTTCACCTGTGTCTGGCCTCCCTCCTGAGCATGTGCAGGAGCAGGGGGCCAATAAGAGAGCAGCTGACACCCACGGAGGGGCTCTCACTCTTCAGTGAGGATGGAGAAGCCCACAGCTCGAGGAGCCCCAGGAGCAGGCAAGAAGGGGTAGATCCCGAGGCCTCAGGAACAGCCCTAGGACATCGTCCAGGAATGGGCTAAACCCCGAGGCCTCAGGAGCAGCCCTAGGGGCAAGAATGGCTCCTCCCGCTACACTTGACCATTTTACATGTCTCTTGATGAACTTCAAGAGCCAACATAGTCCTATATTGGCTCCAGAGCCCAGCATTTTTGATGTCTGAATAACAATCCATTAAATATTATTTAGCCAGGCTGAGTCAACCATAGCCAGAATACCCCTTCTATAACAGGCCTTTTTTCACTACATTAGCATTAGCACATGGGAGATGAACTCAGATTTTAAAATTTGCTACCATTTCTGCAGTTCTGGGGATTACTCAGTGTTTATCACGCATTCTTTGAAACAGCTTCAGTTTAAAATTGAGAGGACAACCTATTCTGTGAATTCCCTTAAGCACTTAAAAACAGTCTCCTGCCACTAGAAGGAAAGTCTTATTTAAGTGCATTTTTATTTTGCTAGATCTAGAGAATTTAGCTTTACTTGGTAGGTATTCTGCTTCTAAACACCATTTGATCTGTAACATAAACTATTCAAAGCTGCATTTGATACTCTGATGTTCACCAGTATTTGAAGTACATTCTTAAGACATGGAAATAATACATGAGGAAAAAATACACCGTGAAAGTGACTTCTTTATGATAGTAGCCAATGACTGAGAAGAACCTTCTCATGGCAAGGTTTAAGACTAAAACAGCTTCCAGGCCTGAAGTGTACTGTATTAGTGACATATTAGCATGGTGCCCAGTTCTGATCCTTCCTATAGCAGTACCACAGACTTGGAGTTCACTAGATCAGCAATGCTCCAAGGAGCTGGACAGATTTTCCAGGCATGACCTTCAGGGCTTGAGAAAGACCATGGGTGCTCTCCATTTCAGGAGTCTTTCTGGGTCTCATCCATATTTCAAATCATACATAATGAATATGAAGTAGAAGTAAATAGCCACTTTGACCCTGTACTGTACATAATGTCTTCTCTCAACCTCGCCCCACCACTCATAGCTTTTCTCCTGGACTTCTTTGATCATTCCTAGAATCATAGAATTGGCTGGGTTGGAAGGGACCTCAGAGATCATCAAGTCCAACCCTTGAACCACTGTTGCGGTTGCTAGACCGTGGCACTGAGTGCCACATCCAGTCTCTTTTTAAATATCTCCAGGGATGGAGAATCCACTACTTCCCTGGGCAGCCCATTCCAATGCCGCATCACTCTTTCCGTAAAGAAATTCTTTCTAATATCCAACCTAAACCTCCCCTGGCACAACTTAAGACCATGCCCTCTTGTCTTGTTGAAAGTTGTCTGGCAAAAGAGACCAACCCCCACCTGGCTACAACCTCCTTTCAGGGAGTTGTAGAGAGACATCTTCGGGGAAGTTGAAATTCAGAGGATTTTTTTATGTTTGGGAAATTTTAAGTGAATTGCCCAACTTGCTACTGTTGAGAATTGACATAATACCTTTTACCAGAAGGCTGAGCATAATTAACAATATATATATATATAACAATATATAGCCAACAATACATTGTCTTATGAACACAGACACCTTTTTCCCTCCTGTATAAAACCCTAATTTCAAATTTGGTTTTTTTAGTTTTATAAGAAAGTTTTCAAAATCACAAGGACTCAGTAAAAGCATAAAAGGTTTTCTCATTATCTGACATTCTAAACAAAATCTCTCATATTGGAGATGCTTAGCTATAAGTAACTAATTATAGCAAAACTTTTTTCCTTTTGCTATCCTCAATCACCATCTTCTCCAAATAGAAGAAATTTATTGCCTAATTTGCAATGGTTTCCTTCATTATCTTTACCAAGAGCACCAACTGCATAGTCTGCAAATATGTAAGATATACATTGCCAACTCTGTTTATTCCAAAGAGTAAAAGTAAAATGACATCCCTTTCAGGTTATTTCAGTTATTAATTACTTTCCAAAATTGCACTTGCATTTTTATTTCTTATAAAAAACATTCATATTGTGAAGTATTACATTAATTACACATCAGCTTGTGTTGAATTAGTCATGTTGCCAGGCAGCATATTTGTCTTGTGTTATGTTTCAAAAGTGATCGTGCTGTGATAAGCTGTTCTCTAAAAGAAAATGACACTTAGAAATGTGAAATATTTTTTTAATACAATGTGTTTTCTTAGAAATCAGAGCATATGTCCCCAGATTAACATAAGAAAGCTCACAGGAAAAGCAAAAAATAAAATATGGAAAATAAAAGGGAATTGAGTTGAAATACTCTTTTTTATTCATTCTCAAAGCTAAAAGAATATTCCGCAGAGTTTGTACTTTACACTTTAAATGCCTACTACTATGGATTTCCTTGCTTCTACAAAACAGCCTTTAAAATAGGCTAAGGTACAACTCTAAAAAAAGGAGGGCTTTACATTCTTCAGAGCTGACAATCAGGTCTTACACTTAACAAAAAGGGACATATATGGGCCAGGCAAAAATCTTTACCATATTCCTCTCACCATGATACTGCCTTGGGTGCATCATTGAAAGGTTCAAATGTGCAACTTATGAAGAAATATTCATGGACCTTTAACTATTTACACATTTATGAGATAGGATAAGAAACATACACCCCACCTTCCACGTACTTTTGGAATTTTGTTCTTTGGGGGGAACAAGACAGGGAGAGACATGGAGAGATCCGCTGGTAGCCTGGTGATGGCCACAATCAGATCTTATCTACATATTACTTTTATTCTGACCAATTTAAAACACCAGTGTTTGCCATCCCAGCAAGTGCACTGCCCAAGGGATGCCAAGTCTTTGTGTAACTGTTCAATGCCAAACAGTTAAATATTCAACCAGAAATAGCCTGACTTTAAACCCATGTTCAGTAAAAGAAACTAGCCCTAGGTTTCTTCAGTGGTTAGACACCATGTGCAAGTTATGCATTTGCCTGAAATCAAAGAAATCCTGCTTCTCAAGACATTCTGTTATGGGCCTGCATATATATTCTGGATGGTACCAATTCAACAAATTGGCGTTTTTCTTATCAAAAGCAATTCTCTTACTTATGTTTTTAAGGGCTATTGAAACACTTCAGCTATTTGAGCATAAGGGATACAGGACTTGAACAGCTTTCATTTCCCTGTTTCCCAGAAAAGTGTGAACTGCTGTTCAGAACCACCTCTTCTTCAGAAAAATAAAACCAACAAAAACTTCTTACAAAGGAATAAAACACTTTTGGAAATAGAGGCATACATTAGTATTCAACAGTATTGACATGGAGAAAACAGAAGGTCAAACACATCTCTTTGAAACCTAACATCAGTGCTAATGGGCATGAATAATTTGTTTTAACCATAATAAATGCTTAAAACTCAAGCTTATCCAAATAATATTTTCTTTCCCACTTAGGCTTGAGTCACTGCAACCCATGTATAAAGGCATAGAAACTGCTACAACTGACACAAGATGCCTTGTTATCATTATCACTAAAAATCTACTAAACCTAACCCATTAAAAACAGAACAGTCCCAGTGTTTCACTGACTTAACCCAGCAGCCAGTCCAACATATCAGATCCCTGAATCAGTTACTTATCTCCCACATGAAAAATTCTTCATCCCATCACTTCTGTCACAACTATTTTGAAATGAGAGCTTAGGTGGTGCTCCCTGCAGTACATTTGATACTGAAGCTTGGAGGTAAAGCTTGAAATAGTGGTGATCTTCCTTGGCAGTCATCCTAATCTGAACATATACAAAATAGTACACTACATTTAAATCAGCAAGACATTTATCACCCACAGGTTTTCAAACCAGATATTCTGTTGTACCAATGGCAAACTAAGCACTCATTAAAATGAGGATATCTGCTCCTGGGGACACAGCTATCAGAGCAGCACACTTGACTCAGAGGAACCCTGAGCCCTGTGATCAGCACCCAGCCTCCTCAGACTGTGCACGAGGAGACTGAGTATCCACAAATGCAAATTATAAAAGTTATGGAGCTTGCAGAGAGTACAGACATGAAGTAAATCAATGGAGCATCTCAGCTAGGTCACATGGAAAAGCAGAAAGGAGGCCAGCAGTGATCCCTTTTAACTCAGCAGATCAGCAATCAAAAGAGCCCTTGAGAAGTATGAAACCTGAGTTCAGCATTCGGATCCAAACAAAGCAGAGGTACTAGTGTTTTCCCACAAGTTTCCCATTCTCCAAAACACCATCCTGTGCCTAAACACTGGCAGAAATTTGGACTAAAAAGAACTTTGCATGCAAAAAACTTCAGGCCCTTTATGGAGTTAGAAACTGCTTCAGTAGAGGTCTTGAGAAGCTTTATGTTATCTGAATATCCAATTCAATTTCAATGTTTCATACTCAAAAAAGTGGCAAAGGAGTTTTCTTCAACCTCAAATCAAGATTTGAGACAAAAATTTTATTCGCTAAGAACACATTTGCCAGCTTCATGACCACTGCATTTGAACAGTCTTCTTCCTTGATAATTGACACTAACTTATCATTGCTACAAGAAAATTTATGAAGAGACATGGTGATATTTAATTTGTAAAGAAATAACTTGATTCATTTTGAGGAATACTCCATACCCAATTTTCTTATGCTAGGTATTGCTAAATTTTTCTTCTTTAGAGAGTGAGAGAAGAACAGGTAAAGACCAAAGAGCTACAAGACTTAAAAACATCTTTCTGAAAACATATCAAGTAATAATAATATTTGTGGAGTTTCAACTGGAAAATTATTGTGATATTTGTTCACTGAGGATACAATCACTGAGTTGAAAAATTAAATATGGCAAAGGATATTATATTGTTTCCTTAAAAACAAAATTAATAACAACAAACACTGCCAAGAAAAAAAGAAACTTTTTTACTTTTCATGGAGACAAGTATGATATGTAAATTCACGAACTGAAGAATTCATTTCACATGGGTTAGCTCTACAGGACATTCCTGCCTGAAATAACAAATGTTCAAGTATCTAATTACAAATGTTGCTATAAATAAAGTACTTTGGGCAACCATTTTAGTCATTATGCTGAATAACTATAGTCATTATTATACTTTAAATATGCTGAGATGTTACAAGTATTCAGATTTGGTATCCTTGCATTTTTATTTTGTATGTGGAATATAATGCTAACTAATATTTAACTTAGTAAATTACTTTCAATTATATTTTGTTTCCTCCCATTGACACATTCATCTCAAATTCCACATATATTCCAAGTCACACTTATTCCACACAAAGCTTTCAACAATAATGTCATTATACTCAGAGTACCTATCAATTATTGAGTCCTTCAGATTATTACCCACTTCTGGTCTTTCAGGTGGGTAATGATGATGTAATAACAAGAAGCACCCATTCAGTCAAGAGACACCTCAAGGGCTTGGGGCAACTGCTGAAGGGAGCAGGAGCCCAAGTTGTGTTCTCCTCGATCCCTCTAATGACAGCAATGGATGAGGGAACCAGAAGGAAGATCCAGCAGGTTAACTCATGGCGTAGGCACTGGTGTCAGTGGCAGAGTTTCAGGTTCTTTGACCATGGGGCAAACTCCATGCTACCCAGTGTCCTCAAATCAGATGGGCTTCATCTATCTTCATTTGCCCCTTTTGCAGGAGCAAAAGGACTGTAGCCCGTAAGTTGGTGGGGCTGATCAGGAGGGCTTTAAACTTAGGGGGGGGGAGTATTGAAACCAGGCTCTCCAAAAATGAACCTGAGGAGGAAAAGGCTGAGTTAAGAGTAAAATCAACAGCCCAGCTGAAGTGCATGTACAGCAATGCACACAGTATGGGAAACAAACAAGAGGAGATGGAAACCAACGTGCATCAGGAAAGCGATGAGATAGTCACCATCACAGAAACCTGGTGGGATGACTCGCATGGCTGGAGTGCTGCCATGGATGGCTACAGGCTCTTCAGAAGGGACAGAAAAGGCAAGAGAGGTGGAGGGGTGGCTCTATATGTTAGTGAGTCTCTTGATTCCGGGGGAAGGTCAACAAGGATGCCATCCTGGTGGGATTCTGTTATAGACCACACAACCAGGATGATGAGAGTGATGAATTGTTCTACAAGCAGCTGGCAAATGTCTCAAAATCCCCAACCCTTGTTCTCGTGGGTGACTTTAACCTGCCAGATGTCTGCTGGGAACTCCACACAGCAGAGAAGAGGCAGTCTAGGAGATTCCTGGAGCATATAGAGGACAATTTCCTACTTCAGCTAGTAAATGAGTCTACCAGGGATGGGTCCCTACTATACTTTCTGTTTACAAGCAGAAAGGGGCTGGTGGGAGAGGTAGTGGTTGGAGGCCATCTGGGGCACGGTGACCATGAAATAGTAGTTTTCAATACTCAGGGATGCAAGGAGGGCCAACAATAAAACCTCTGTGCTGGACTTTGAGAGGGCAGATTTTGGCCTTTTCAGAAGAGTAGTACAGAGTGTACCCTGGGAAACAGCCCTTGAAAACAAAGGGGTCCAGGAGGGATGGGTGTACTTCAAGGAGCAAGTCCTGAATGCACAGGAGCAGGCTGTCCCTGTGTGCCCAAAGGCAAACCAGAGGGGAAGACAATTGGTCTGTCTGAACAGGGAGATTTTGAAGGAAATTCAGGTTAAAAAGAGAGCTTACAGACTATGGAAAAAAAGGTCTGGCTACTCAGAAAGAGTTTAGGAATATAGTTAGGTCATGTAGGAAGAAAATTAGAGAGATGAAGGCATGATTTGAACTCAATCTTGACACTTCCATTAAGGATAACAAAAAGTCTTTCTACTGATACATCAATGGCAAAAGGAGGGGAAGGGAAAACCTCCCTTCTTTGTTGGAAGAAATAAGAAGCTGAATAGCCCTCCTGTAATCCTGGAGAGAACAGTTAGTGACCTGCTGAGTCACTTGGACCCTCACAAGTCTATGGGACCAGATGGGATCCACCCCAGGGTGATGAGGGAGCTGGGGAAGAGCTCGCCAAGCTGCTCTCCATCATTTACCAGCAGTCCTGGCTCGCTGGGGAGGTCCCAGATGATTGGAATTTGGCAAATCTCACACCAATCCACAAAAAGGGATGAAAGGAGGACCCAGGAAACTCCAGGCCTGTCAGCCTGACCTCAGTGCTGGGCATGGTTCTGGAGCAGCTCATCCTGGGGGCAATCATACAGCACCTACAGGAGGGACAGGGGATCAGACCCAGCCAGCACGGGGTTAGGAAGGGCAGGTCCTGTCTGACCAATCTGATCTCAGGAAGCTGAACATGAGCCAGCAGTGTGCCCAGGTAGCCAAGAAGGCCAATGGCATCCTGGCCTGGATCAGGAACAGGGTGGGCAACAGGTCCAGGGAAGGGATTCTGCCCCTGTGCTCAGCCCTGGGGAGGCCACAGCTTGAGTCCTGTGTCCAGTTCTGGGCCCCTCAGTTCAGGGAGGAGATTGAGGTGCTGGAGCAGGTCCAGAGAAGAGCAAGGAGGCTGTGAAGGGATCCAGCACAAGTCCTGTGAGGAAGGGCTGAGGGAGCTGGGGGTGTTCAGTCTGGAGAAGAGGAGGCTCAGGGGAGACCCCATCACTCTCTACAACTCCCTGAAAGGAGGTTGGACACGGGGGGGGGAAGGGGAGTCAGGCTCTTCTCCCAGGTAGCTACTAGGAAGATAGGAGGGCATGGACTTAAGCTCTGCCATGGGAGGTTTAGATTAGATATTAGGAAAAAATTCTTTAGAGAGAATTGGAATGGGTTTCCCAGGGAGGTGGTGGATTCTCCATGCCTGGAGGTTTTTAAGAAGAGACTGATGTGGCACTCAGTGCCATGGTCTGGTAACCACAGTGGCAGTGGATTAAGGGCTGGATTTGATGATCTCAGAGGTCCTTTCCAACCTGGCTGATTCTGTGACTCTGTGATTTCTTTCAGATATGTTAATTTTTGTGTTGTAAACAACACCAGTAATCAGACTGAGAAAAAAATTTTAAACCCCAATAACTAGTATCACTCCATTATGTTTTCTTCCTTCTATGGTAATTGCTACACAGACAACAACTTCAGAATTAAGTCCAAACATCTGAAGTGAAGCAGGCCTGCCATCTCTGCAATACATTATAAATTGTATTTGCTTCATCCCTCCTCATCCTTGGATTTCTTGTTTCTGTGCTAATGTCACTCCAAATTCTAGCAAAACTGTATTAAAAATCTAAAAAAAACCCAAACAAAAAACAAACAAGAATAAAAAACAAACAAACAACAAAAAAAACCAACAACAAAAGCACGTGTATTTGTAAAAGCAGTAATCCTGTTACTGACTGACAACCCTATTTCACACAGCTGATGTGGCATGCCCCCAGCAGGGCAGCCGATGGAAGAACAGACTCCTCTGTGGCCATGAACTTCTGTATACACTGTTTTGCCATTTTTGCAGACTTTTCATGACTTAAAATAGAATTTCACTTTCTGAGTGAAACTGCACAGGATTAGAGAATAGTGAAAAGAGAGGGGTGCTGCTTTCTCACTGAAAAATAAACAGAAGAGAGGACCAAGTGTCATGCAAGCATTGCCTGAGCCCAAGACTGACATGTTACTGTGTTGAGGGGAAGGAAGCTCTGAACATTTTGTATGAAAACAAAGGAAGAAAAGAATGAAAACACGGGTCTTTTGAGGCAAATACATCAAGAAGATGCTAGAATAGAGCAAGATAGCTGTAGCAAACCAGCTGCTCCACAACAGCAACAAAATTTGAGTACACCATACTGTGACTTTCTGATGTGATCCATTAATTTAAAATTTCTATTATTGGGGGGAAAATCTATTATTGGGGGGAAAATCTTTTTGGGGCGTTTTGTGAACAACTAAGACATAGGATAGGAAGCATGACAGTTTCAAAAATAAAATACTGGATTTTGAAGCCTGTCCTTGGATTTGTCTGCTACACACCTAAGGTTTTCCTTGGGAAATGTTTCATCTTGCTGTTTCATCTAAATCAAGTCACAGAATAGCACCCTCCTTTTTATCTTCCTGCCTTTGAGCAAAAGTCACTTCCCACTAGGGTATTAACAGGACTCTGAAGGATGAGGAGAGCCAGCCCAATTGATACTCAGATAAAAACAAGTACTCCTTGAAAACGTGGATTCAGAATAGGAAAAACACAGACAGGTCCCCTCAATGCTATTCCTTCTAGATAAGCATTACTATGGCCCTTGCTTTGTATCTCAAGCTGTATTGTAGGCTATCAAAGTGCTACTACTTTCATATAAATACACAGAAACCACAGGCATCTTAAAAGATATTAGAAGCCATTATAATCAGCAATTCCATATTCTACATCCTTTTTATCTCCAGGAGCCAGTTTGCATTAAAACAAAAGGCACCAATTCCACAAAATGTTCACGTTATCTATTTTACTTCTAAGAGTTATCACAAGTTATTTACTTAGTACTACATTGTCTCACCTACTTGTTTCTGCATGCATTTAAAGGAATCCATCCCAGTTTGTCTTGCACAACGGGCTTATCTTTAAAAATGGGCTTACCTTTAAAATAAGTTGGAAAGCTTCACCTAAGAATTAATAACCTTTGCTATTAAAAAAAACTAATAAAACCAGAGCAATCACCTCCAGGTACTAATTTGTTTCCAGGTGGTCTGCCTGCCATGTAATTTTCAATGAACCTACCATGGTCAATTCTATGCCACTCTGTCACAGGGTGTTTGCATGGCAGGGGCTATTTACAACATGTAAAAGCAGAGATAGTTCCAGCTTGTTATTTTTTGTTTTGATTTGCAGCACTCAGTCTCCACTGACTAAGGTGGTAAAACTACAAAACATTGTGACAAATTGACTGAATTCTACAAGCTTTCCCAAAGTGCTTTTTCATATTGTTTAAAGCTTTCCAGGGAAAACATGATGACAGGACTAGCTGGGCAAGGTACTGACATGCACAGCATTGAAAGGGAGCTAATACAGTGCTCTCTGTACTTACAAAAGCATTATGCTCCCAGCCTGTGAGCAATCTGCTTCTCTTTATGCATCTTGTATAGCTTGAACTGAAAGTAGCTGCAAGCATCTCAAAATAGGAGCAAGGAGAAATGTGTGATAAACAGCTGCTCTTCAAAGCTTTCTTTCCTCTGGTGTTTGAATTCTTTCACAACCTTGCAGTAGACAAGCACTTTGACAGGGTCTTATTCAGGGCATGTTTGGTTTGTATTACTTCTTTAGGCTCTGTGCAGCACCTTGTGGTGTTCAATTACTTTCTGCACCGCAATTTAATTTCTTGCAGCAGAGCCCTTTCATATGCTTTCTTGAACATGGAAAAGACTTCCAGGTACCCTTTCAGGTTCCTTAAGTTACAAAGGGAAGGACAAAAAAAAATATGGGGACAGGATAAAATATTTGTGCAAATTAGGCCACAATTAGGCTGCATGTGTGGCAAGCTCTATCAGGACATCATTAAGAGAAGCTTCCAAGTACTACATAGGAGATCAGACAGACACATGTTCTCTACTACATTTTCCTGAGCATTGTAATGTATCTGAACTATTGAAACATTTGTTAACCAAACATGTATTCATATTTCAGCACCCAATCTGTTCTTAAGTTCTCTTCTGAACCCATCAGAGGTTCACCATCTCACCAACACCACTGAACAAAAATCATATTCCAGTCTGGCAATCCTTTGGCCTAAACAGTTGAGAATATCATCTGCTTCATGGCCTTTGCCAGCTAATTCAATCTACCATTGCTTTTTCCTACAGAAACAGATATAGAAGGTATAGATAGAAAAGCTTTTCATTACTTATTGGCAAAAACACAAAGCTTTGTAGCTTGTATTTTTCTTGAAATAGGAAGAGATGAAAACATGGGTATGTTATGCCTAAGTACTGCAAAATAGAAAAAGAGATTACAGGTATTGGAAATGTTTACTTTTCTTTTGATTTAACTGTTACCTCAGGATAACAGAAATATATAAAAATCTTGACTGGCTAAAGTTTTTTAATATCTTCCAAATGATATGGTCAGTTAATCTGTTCTTTTCATCATCGTTGGGTCAGAAAAAAACTGCCAGGGAGAACTGCTACATTTTCTGCTACCCACACCCTTACTCTTTTTTCTGATGTTTGCACTTTCTCCACACCAGGTATCATGAAAGAATAACCACAAAAGAACAGAGTAAACTTGTTCCTTACCTCAGTCTCAGGAAGCCAGCAGATTTCAGACTTAGGACCTGGATAGAGTTACTGTGCGTTTAACGACTCCCAGTGCATTTCCCTTTCTCATTAACTCTTGCAGTTAATGAGAATTTAACTTCCCTGTGTGGATGTTAAATTTCACCTCCACAACAACCTGTAGCAAGAACAGCCACTTTCATTCAAGTGTTTCAAACTTGCCACTTCCTTCTTCCACCTGGTGAATCTTAGTGCTTGCATTAGAAGTAACAGCAAGCAGCTGATCCCTCTCTGTGTCAGTCAAGATTTTATCACCTTCTACCATATTCTGCTGCAGCTGTTTTTTAGACTGAGACAGAGAGAGAGAAAGAGAGAGTCACCACCAGGGTTCCAGCTGGGTCCATCGAGTTTCTTCAAGGTGGCGCTGATCCTGGACAGGGTCTGATGCGAGATAGTGGTGGGTGAAGAGACAACAGCACAGCCACAGCATGGACAGCCATATATACCCCTGAGTTCCTTTTGTTCAGCTCTCATTCACCCAGGGTCATTGGCATTAAAGCCATTGCAGATAGGCTGCCTGGAAGGCAGCTCCTGCAGAAGGGTGCAGTCCCCCACCCACTCATCAGTTCTTATCTCCTTCCAGACATCACTCCCCACTCCGTTCCAGCCACCTCAGCCAGGTACATCAGCATCAGTGCAATCAAGGTGGTTTCCTCCACCCTGGCCAGGCTAACTGTGCCTGGAGGGACATCCCAGCATTGCAGGCTGGCCCTCAGAAAGGGGGAATAGTCTCGGCCAGTAGTTCTTATCTCTTCCCAAGGTGTCACCCCCTGCTCAGCTCTGGGCAAGCCAGGTCCTCCACCCTAGCCAGGGCTATTCACTTTAAAATTGCTCTTTTGAGACAACTGCAAATCAGTGAGGTCAGACTCTCACAATGTCCTAAGAGAAGCGGCTAAGGACTTTGGGGCAAGCAGAGAGGGAGGTTCTGATTCCTTATCCCTGGGATCCAGTGACAGGACATATGGGAATGGTTCAAAGTTGTGCCAAGGGAAGGTCCCAGCTAGACATTTGGAAGCATTTCTTTACTGAAAAGGTGGTAAAAGACTGGAAAAGGCTTTCTAGAGAGGAGCTTCAAATCTGTCAGGTCAGGTACTTGGACAATGCCCTTAATAACATGCTTTAACTTTTGGTAAGCCCTAAAATGGTCAGAGAGTTGGGACTAGATGATTGTTGTAGCTCCTTTCCAACTGAATTGTTCTGTCCTGTCCTGTCCTATCCTTTCTCTTAGGACATTGCTAAACTAAACAAGACAAAGATATAGTTGAATGCAGTGTTGTAAATGGTACTAAAATGAAGGATTCATCCAATACAAATCCCAAGCTCCGTGCCATGGACCCATGTTCCTATCCACTTCCATTTTCAGTGCTCTAATGATTTTTATTTTCTAGCTGTACTCATTTATGTATGATATAAAGAACAGGATTACAAGATTATGCATATACTGAATAGCTGAGAAGTACAGTACTCTTGTAGGATATTTTTCTTCTAAAACTGCTCATTCTCAGTCCCAAGCCATTCCTAATACCTTTGGGTCCTAAAAGCCTTTGGGAAACCCTGTGTCTTCATTTTAAATAACAAAAACTTTCATTCCCAAAGCTCAAAAGAGTTGTCCACTTAAGGAAAAGAACCAGTTAAGTAACTTTAAGTCTCATCTCCATCATATATTGTGTTCAGCAAGTTTGGATGTGCAGAAGGTGGGTAGCTCCTTCTTTCCCACTATCTAGTTCCCATTGTGGGATCTGCAGAGCTTGGAATTACTCTGTCACTATGATTATGTCTCAGTGCCCTTAAATATAAAAATAAAAATTTAAAAATGCCTCTGTACTTTGTGATCATAACCAAAAAAATTATGAATATTGTTCTCCAAATAGGACCTTAGGGGGAAAATTCTGCTCAGCTGTAAGTGCATTTAAGTGTATGGAGTAATTCCAATAATAAATTTGTCCCACTATCCAGAAAGCTATTTGCTTTATTGAATTAGTAGAATTCACTCATCTAGTCCACACATCCATTAGTCAGTATTTATGACAGGCTATAAGCAAAACCTATTATTAGCACATTTAGGGAAATGCAGTTTTTCACTTTCAGAATTACTAGCCATGATCTTAAGAATACTAGATCCTACCAAGGAGAGGGGAAAAAAAAAGAAAAACAAAAAAGAGTAGGTGTTATGCAGGATTAAAGGGAAGAATTTTAGAACATACTATAATTTAAGAAAATCTCACTAAAAATATTCATTTCATCAAAGTAATTTCCTTATTTCAGGATAATTAAAAGCAGAAGATTTCCTGCTTCATACATCCCTGGATCTATATAAAATTCTCTGTGCCATGGTGCCAAGTGGTGACCAGGCACTAAAACAGAATTAACCAATTACCTGAGTGTTCCATCAAGTACAGCCTGGACTTGCTGTATGTCCACACTTCACATTACCATGATGGAAACTTTTAAAGGAACATCTTTAACTATAAAGCATCTTATGCTCTGAAACAAGTTTTTTTTATCTTTTCTACACACAAACCTAAACACGTTTGCTTCAGAGTTGGCCCATTCTCACCATGAAAGAGGTTTTTTTATGTAGGCTTTGCTGTAAAGCAATTCATATATTCTTCAGCTACGAGGAGCAGTAGAATATGGACATGTATCCCTTTGAGAAATGCAATAGGTCAAGGCAAACAGTTTTAAACTACTGAAGAAAAGAGAAACTAACAGACTTTAACATAAATACATCTAATTTCACACAGTCAAGATCTCTCATACTATTTATCACAAGAAATTAATACAAGATTCCAACCTAACAACTGTGGATAATACACTCCTGTGCTCAGAGGACAGTGGAAGCACAAGATTCCCTCAATGCCCATTTTACACAGCTGCCAGCTTAGAAAGGTATCTTTAGGGGAAAAAGTAGATTCCTTATTTAAGCTGGGGTTTTTTTCCATTTCTCAGATTTCTAATCTGCATATTAATCATTAGAGACAATCATGTAATATGAATTTTAAAAGCACAGAAAACTGGACTGCTGGCCAAACAGCAATCTGGTAACAAGACTTCACAGTCATTCTGACTCATGCAGAATCTGAAATGGAGACCTGGAGATGCAAAACTTCAATGCTTGGTCTCTTAAACCACCTATCACTCCATCAAAATTTGCATAATCTGAAACAGAACTCAGTCAAATGTAGCATTACTGACTCTCTGTTGAAAGAACAAGCCTATAAATCAATGTCTCTTCCCTGCGCCTGCAATTTGCAACATTTCAGTAGTTTCTGCCATCTCTAAGGCTGCGATATTTCAGCCTTGCACACAGTTTGTTCTGTGATGCCAGGCAAGAGCACTGCAATGCAGCTGATATGAAGGCATGAGAATGTGTGTAGTCTAAAGGAGTTATGCATAAAAAAGAAAGCACATCACCCTCTGCACTGCTCATGTACTCTAGCAAACCAAGAGAGTTAATTCTCCATTCTTCAAGCAAAAGCAGAAAAACAACCCACACTAATTTGTTCATTTTGTACCCATTTCTTTTCTAATTAACATCATCAGACTATATATTTTTCAAGAATAAAAAAAAATACTGCAGCAAAGCTTTTGCTAGAAGTTTCATTAATTATTTTTTAGGTAGATTACATTTAACAAAAATTAAATTACAATCAAATTCCCAAAAGCAGCTTGTTCAGTGGTTACAATATATTGAATTATTACTGCATATGAAAATATATAGAAAAACTTCTTTATTAGCATAAAACTCAAATTTAAATATAAGACTCAGGCACAAACAGTTTTGGTATTTGACATAAACAAAGAGAGACAGCTTTCTTTCTATGACAGAAAAGCATTTGTTATGGTAATTTTGTAAATCTGACTCATAAAATTTAGAAACAAATATAACAATGACAAAGCCTTGCCTGGTCACAAACAGAAAGAGTAGGAGATAACACATTTGCAATTCAGTGGCTGTAAACTGTTCACCAGAACTTGTTTTCTGAAACCACAGAGTTTTGTATTTGTAGATAAGTAAATGTCTATGAATGACACCCAGCAAACTTCAGAGGCTGGAAGAGCTATTTCCCAGCTTCAATTTTTTTTTTTAGACTAACATGGGAGTGAAATTGGGAAGCTCATTCAATACCTTTGGCTTGAAAAATACTTTAGTAGTTTGGAATGTTTCTAAGATATCTAGAAAGATGTGTTTTCTCAAAAACAACCCTAGTTATTCTAGCACTTTGCCAGTTCATAGGAAGCTTAGCATCCTCCTCCATTTTCTCACAACAAAGTCAGATCCACCTTTGTGGACCACTGAGACCCCCAGTATGCTCATGCATTTATTTCTCAAAAAAATTATTGAGGAAAAAGGAACAAAAGTTTGGGCAACCTTCTTGAAAGTTTAAGATTTTACTGCATTTTCTTTAAAGTTATTTTACAGTCTTAGCATATTCTAAACAAAAAAAAAAGGATTTCACTTTAGAGGATGTACACAAGACATCAATGCTATTAACTTAAATTATGCTTATTCTTTCTAAAAGCTTTAGTGTTTTCTGACACATTTTATTAATTTTAGTTTGGTTTTCTTGTTTCATGCCTGTCAACAATTCCAAAGGAGCTAGGAAAGTAAAATGTGTAATACCTGAAAACAAAGCTTATATTTCATTGCAAATTACCAGACTCAGTACAGCACAGACACAGTCTAACAAAAGAGAAAGAGTTGGGTTTACCTCTGCTGTGATTTGCCAGATGAGCTTATAGTAACTACTGATGAAAGAAAAGGAGTTGTTGAGGAAAGGAATAGATTTAAATCTAAGTTAAAAAGTAGGTCAGCTACTACTTTATGTATGAAAGTATGTAAAATGGCAACAGACCCACTGCTGCATTCAGAGAGCAGACTCTCTCTCTGTAAGTAGGACTCTGGAGGTGTGCTGCTGCTGCTGGTCACTCTGCCTCTAGGGAAGAGACTGGTGGTCAGTCTGAGCAGAAAAGCAGCAATACCACCAGAGCTGTACTGAAAGTTCTCCTGTTCTCCATCTCAACAACATATACACAGAGCAGACACCTATTCCAATCATATACAACAAAGCACATTAAAACCCATATTTCTTGAAGATGCAGTATTTCTTGATGATGCAATATTTCTTTCTTTCTTTTTTTTTCCTAAAAAAAAACAATGTTCACAAAATAGGATGAGGGACAGATGAAGAGAAACGACCCGTGAAACTGCTGGTAGCTGACAGAAGATCTTTACTGCTATGTAAAAAAATTGTTTGTTGGTAAGATTACACATTCAGCTAGCACGTCTGGGTTTTTTTAACCATGAACATGGGGATATAGCACCACTGAGCAATCCTGAAGGAATTCTCTCTACACCGGAAAAGCTATTGTTAGTTTTGGTTTTTAAAGCAGTGTGACTCTGCATAAATTTGCATTTTTCAACAATATTTCTTTTTATAAGATACTAACAGCATACTTGAGGGAAGGGGGAAAAAAAAACCACCGAGTATTGTTAGAAAAAAAAAAAAACCCTCACACATATAAAAAAGCCCATATGCCCAAGAATTTTTTCTTATCAAGCTACACTGAACCCTGCTCAAGGATGCCTGAAAAACTGATATCCAAAGATTTTTATTTATGTTCAAGTAGCATGAACATACTATCAACATTCAAAAGGCAAATTCTTTGTTAGCTACATTGGATAGATTTAGAGTGCTCAATATTTGTGATATAACTTTTAAAGGGATTTTGATCATACTCTGAGTAACATATTGTTCTACAAACAGTTCCTTTGAAGACCTAGACTGTGTTTCCATCACAGACTTTTATCTTGTACCTGAAGGCACACAGGAAAATGTAGTTATGACCTATATCAGGACTACCTGGTCATAATCCTTATAACAAAAGCAGAATTTATGAAGCCTAGAATGCTAAAATTTCAGCCCAGAAAGGTAACTGTATCCTTGGCTGAGTCAAGAGAAATTCTGCCAGCAGGTCAAGGGAGTTAATTCTCCCCCTTTACTCTGCTCTTGTGAAACCCCACCTGGAGTATTGTATCCAGTTCTGGAGCCCCTTCTACAGGAGGGACAGGGACGTGCTGGAGCATCCACAAGGATGGTCAGAGGGCTGGAGCACTTCTCCTATGAAGAGACTGAGAGAGTTGGGGTTATTGAGCCTGGAAAGAAGAAGGCTCCAAGGAGACCTTAGTGCAGCCTTACAGTATTTGAAGAAGGTCTACAAGAATGCTGGTGAGGGATTTTTTAGGATATCAGTAGTGATAGGACATGGGGGTATGGATTCAAACTAGAGGAGGGTAGATTTAGATTGGATGTTAGGAAGAAGTTCTTCACCATGAGGGTGGTGAGACACTGGAACAGGTTGCTCAGAGAGGTGGTAGAAGCCCCATCCCTGGAAATTTTTAAGGTCAGGTTGGATGGAGCTCTGAGCGACCTGATCTGGTGGGAGGTGTCCCTGCCCATGGCAGTGGGTTGGAACTAGTTGATCTTAAAGGTGCCTTCCAACCCTGAAAAGTCTATGATTCTATGATTCTATATCCTCTAAGACACTGTCACAATAATAATGCTTTGTAAACATTCAGTGACTGCTCCAACATCAATCAGATTTGGCAGGGTTGCCCCAAGGTTTGCTCACCAACACTGCTATGTTTCTTGAACGAGCTTTGACATAACCAAGAAGTCTCAGCCACAGTAAGGAATATTCCGATGAAAAACGAAAGCGTAAGGCACTTGTGAAAAGCTGTTTTGAAAACAGAGTTGCCTGACACACTGGTGCTCAGAAAACAAACCAGGCAAACAAAAAGATGAAAGGGAACTGAGCATAAACAGAAAAAGCTTCTGCTAAGAAAAAGTTAATTCAGCTGAATCAGAATATTTTATAACAAAATAACAGTATCACCAAAACTTTCAATAAAAGAATCCTCATCAGTCTCCAGCTATCTCACCTGGCACTCCAGGGTGCTGGTACGTCTAAACTACCCCTGCAAAATTTAAATACATACTCCAAAAACATAACATCTGATATAATTCTCCCAAAATCAATAGGGAAGAGGAAGAAGGAAGGAGATATTGCTTTCATACCCCACTTCCTGCCCCTTACATGCTCCAATTTCAATTTTGCAGACAGAAGGAGTTCAAAAAGGGAAAACAAAATTTAATCACACTATAGCTCTATTTTTGTCATCAAAACCACTTGTAAAACTCCAAATATTCAAATTTTTAAATTAATTTAGGTTTTTTAGATTTGGCACCTGAATGAACACATTGTTAGAACAATTACTATTTACGACCATATGCACTTACTAGGTTTAGAAAAAACCCTGGAAGATCACTGAGTATTATCCTCCATTCTTGCATAATTCTTTAATTTCCAGGATATCCAATAAGGCCTCATTAAAATGAAGCACTTGATGAAATAAAAAACTACTGAAAAGAAATTAAATTCCTGAAGGTTATACTGTATTCTAAGGAAGAAATTCATGTGCATAGCCACAGCTCATAGGAAAATCAAATTCAAATTCCCACTTATATTATTAGGAAGAGGAACATAAATACAAGAAATAAGTGGTCTAATAAGCTTAGAAATCAGGTAACAATCTAAATCCAGGAATTGAGTTAATTTCTTCAGCCACATTTCATTAAATTTACAAGTACTAGAAATTGCTTATGTAAGGAACACTTCAGGTAGCTAAGAAGACTCAGTGGGGTTTTTAGAGGGAGTGGGAGGGTGTTTGCTTTTCTCCATTGCACTAACATACATATTATGATTTTGTTCATAGTTATTTTTAATTTACTGAAGGTCCTTGGCAGAACAGCTAGAAATACAGTGTCTTTGCATCAACTTAAATTGCTTTTGGAATAATCTGTTTGCAAGTAGCATTTGATCTATGATGGCACAGAAATATTCCATGGAGAACCAATACTAACCTTGTTGTGCTTTATATTCAGCACAAAGTGTAGACTTATTTAATATCTCTGACCATAATAGATTTCAATCCCAGCATCCTGCTTTTCCCTTCTGAATGAATCTGCAACTTTGGTCCCTGAGGTCAGTAAATAGCTCCAGCTGACAAAACTTACTTTACAGATTTGACAAGAAAATTCTCCTGTTGCTCTGTGAGCCAGGATTAATATTACTCATACAAACTTTACTACACAGCTGCATATCCCCATGAACTGCTGGATTTCTTCTTAAAATCCTACAAGCAACACTAAATTATCAAATCCAACTCTGCCTTCACAGATCAAGTATGCAACAACAGCATCAGTACAAATTTAAACATGAAAAAGTATCTTTTGACAAACCTGAAGATGAAAATCCACATGGAAATATAAAAAATTAATTCCTGCATTTAAAAACTGTCATTGTGCATTGTCAAAAAGTTAGAATCTCACCTAAAACTCAAACTATGAAAATCCTCACATATAAGAGAAACTGAAACACGTGGAAGTCTTATTTTAAAATCTCAGAGCTCCCTACTAGAATGACTGTCAAGAAACAAATTAATAACAGCCAGTTAAATATTAGATGCATGTAATTATGCACTTTTAAGACATATTTATAGGTGTTGCTATGGCAGATACTTGCCCTCACTCATGGGGAGGAAAAGGTCACATTCCTGTCTTCTAATTTATTGCACTATACAAATAAATATTTGAAAAGAGCAGGAATATTTGGTTGCCTATGCAACACTGGTACTTTGGGTTTTTCACTACTGAATATATTGAAGGTGAAATCACAAATGTCTTGGGAATATACAAAGACAGAGGAGAGAAAACTAGGCAGGCAAGGGACCTTAAAGCAAAATATAATACTTCATTTTTGGCAGTTGATGTATAATACATGCATTAGTATGCAACAGCACCCAGAAATAGTAGCTGAGGGTACAGTCACCTCATTTTAAGTACTGTTTTTAGTAGGAGACAGTCTCAGCTCAGACAACGTAGTGTCTCAATAGGCAAAACAAATTATCTCCATTTATAGAACTTCTTGTCAGCCAGAGTCAGAAATAGCACTGCATTAGCAAAGAGCTTACAAAAGCAAAGGGAGAGTCACAGCCTGTGTTAAACATATGGTATATATTAAATGGCTTACAATAATTAGTGGTTCGTATTTCGTATAAATAAACAAAATACAAATGCACCATATAATGAAACGCCTCTTCAATAAAGCAAACACACCAGAGAATCTGGTCAGCTTTACAGAGCTTCTTGTATGCTAACAGCACATCTGTGGATTGGCACATGCTTTAGCAATACCACATTGGTATTATTTGTCATACAACAACAAGGTAACCAACAAGGTAATAACATGGACTGGTAACTCCCCCAGACTCTCTCAGTGATCATAGAATCATGGAGTCATAGAATTGGCTGGGTTGGAAGGGACCTCAGAGATCATCAAGTCCAACCCTTGAACCACTACTGCTGCAGTTCCCAGCCCATGGCACTGAGTGCCACATCCAGTCTCTTTTTAAATATCTCCAGGGATGGAGAATCCACTACTTCCCTGGGCAGCCCATTTCAGTGTCTGATCACCCTCTCAGTAAAGAAATTCTTTCTAATATCCAACCTAATTTGCTTCCATTCCATGGCAGGTGAACTCAGTTCTCCTCTTCCATATAAAGGTGATGATTTCTTTTGCTTGTTTTTTGAGGCAAAGAAAGAGAGAACAAAAAAGATTCTTTCAGAACAGGAACTGGGTTTCTCAATCCTCAGTCTATTGTGTCTTATCTGTATTCTTTAGTACATTTAAAGAAATGAATTATAAAACCATCAGTATTCATGCAAAATGTGGCATTTATTGCAAACTAAACTACTTCTTTAATAGAAGATAATTAAAATTAGTTGTGGTAGGCATGAAATGCCTATGAAATCTGTCTATAAATGTTCACAGAGCTTGCCCTTGGACACAAGATCATGACTGACAATGAAAGCACCCTGCGTATGCAAAGAACAAAAACACCTTTGTAATTTTCTGACAGCAGAGGCTATTGAATTGAAGTGTCTCATTATTAGCATTTACCCTTTTGAAGTTCTTCCTAATTTGTTTTGAGTGCTCCAAAAGACAGAGAGGCAGACTAGCCAGAGGTGAGCCTTTCAATACACTACATGTCTCTTCTAAAACAGACTGGTAGGATTTCACTGTAAACTATGTGGGCTCATTTAGTATCTCAGTAGGTGCAGAGAGATACTGAGGACTTTTTACTCCGCAGGGAAGAAATTTACTGAAATGACTGAATGAAGGAACAGAATTTCAAAGTACCACTGCCTGATGGGACACCATCCACAGTTTCTGTTGAAGACTTGGTCTCATGCAGAACAGCTGCCAGCATTGCAGAGATGTAGGAGCAGAATTTTGAGGGGAAGCTTGTACAGAGCATCATCTGAAACTTGCCCATACTTGCCCAGACTCTGGCCAGTGTCACTGGTACCTATGCAACAAATTCCCTGATGGATTTCTGAAGAAAAGCAAGTGGTTATCAGACTACCCAGTGATTAGAGCTTCACCTTTCCTTTAGGGATGCATCTTGGAACATGTGGGAGAAACCTTACCACCATCCTAGAGCTTTTAAGAAATCACAGAAAAAGCCTTTAGCCCTCACACCACAGAAAAATAATGTTGGTGTTTTCTGTAACTGTCATCATCATTGTCTCAAGTGGCCCCACTCAAAAAGGGAATTCAGACACTCTTGCATTATAGAAAGTAAACTTTGAACTTTATATCTCTTAAACAACTCATTTTCCAGTAATACTAAAATCCTGACATAAATAATATTTTATATAACCAATATTTCTTTATTTACATATCATTAAATAAATAATTGCATAATACAACTGCCTAATACCCCATCTAGGAATTCTTTTTAGATATAAATAAAAAAGAATGGAGCTATTAGAGCATGAGCCCATAAATCTTAATGGTCAATAACATTGCAGATTGCTAACAGGCTTAAATAAGCAATACCAACACCTGGAAGTTAACCAAAATAAATCAATAAGAACATGAGAACTTAAATAGCATTTAGTATATAGAGGGAAGCCTAAACAAGCCTGAAGAGGATAAAGGAAATCTGAGAACTTCAGGTAGCATTAGATCAGAGTTGCCTTAGAGTCATCAAAAAATTCAGCAGTGAAGAAAAGCGTTTGTGATAGGACAGTATGTGTTTAAGTGTATTAAGAGATGATTTTTTGAGAATTCTCTTCTTGCTCATATGAAGGTAACTTTCACTTTGTTATCCTGGAAGACTCATTTGATCAATAAGACCTGATGCACTGTCTTCCAAAACTTTGAATAATCCATGACAGGTATGGTAAAAATATAACCCCACATTCTCCAGAGCTCAGCAACAAATAATTTAATTTATTACATTATTCAATATTTTCCACAGTCAATTATCAAGTAATCTCATGGAGAACAGCTTCTAGAAAGTACAGATTACTTATCTGAATACCAAAATTTTCATTAGTGTTTTGCCCTCTCTCTGATAGGATAGAACCGTGAGGCATCAAACCCAACTACCAGCCACCATTAACACATTGCTTAGAGTCATTAAGCACTTATCATCTTAAGTGAGTCACATTCCTATATAAAAGCAATTTAAAATTGCAGCAAACCAAAAGCATGTTTTAGAGTGGGCAATGTAAGCCAATTTTTGTAACAAACTTAACAGTTTTGTCCTCTCCAGTTTTAAAATGAAAGAAGCAATGGGGCTGTTATCACCAAGAGAAGCCTATTCCATTATGCAAAATCCCCATCTTTTAATTTTGAATTTCACTTTGCTCAGTTCTACCTTCAAATAGGATTTATCTTTAAAAGAAAAAAACACCGAGCTGCAACAAGCTCTCAGACTACACACAATAAATTTTCATAAAGCTTTTCTCCCCCCTAACCTTTCTAAAGTCATTTCAGATGATTCAAGGTTTTTCTATTAACTTAAAGAAATTCTTAGTATTCACTATAATATAATGAAAAATGGAAACCTCTTGAAGTGAAACTCCATTAGGAGCAATTAACCAAATCAGCCCATTCTGTTACCTCAGCTGAGATTAAGACATCATGCCTCAGTTCAAAATTAACAGCACAATCTCACAAAAAACTACAAAGTAGAGGAGGAGGCTTTGGACACCACACCTAGACTGAAACAAAGTGTATCAAAACATGAAGTTTATAGCAGGTAGGTCCATTAAAGTCCTGCACATTTCCACAGATGAAACTCCTGTTTATTTCAACAGTGCAGTCACTCTTGGAAGGAAAAAAAAAATAAATCACAGTGTTACATGTAAATCTAAAATGGAAGGAAGTGCAAAGGGAAACCTTTCACGGATACTAGTATTTTTTTTTTAATATTAATATTAAATTATAATAATCATTTGTTATGAAGTCACTTAATCAAATATTTCACAAACTCCTTTTTCATTCCTTAGGTTCATCAAAGCTTAATCATACCAAACCGGGTGCACCTTCACAGTAAATAAACACACACATAATTCCATTGCCTTCTCAAGTGTTTAGAAATGGAATGGATATACATGCTAGAGTTTTACAGAATGTAGAAAAGAAATTTCACATCTTTTTAACCCCTGCTGTTACACTAAATAATGCAAAAAATGTTATATAAATAGAAAATGCAGAAAAAATGTTGAATAAATGTTCAGACTATGAAATAAAGGTAATCTGGCTCGTCCTTCCTACAACGCATGAGTTAATCAAAGACAGCAAAGATGGCAGTGTAAGAGAGATTGTGCTCTCTGTGAGGAGGGTAAGCAACAGGATCTTTTGCTAAGAAAGACAACTAGAAATGCAACTCAGTGCAATTTGATTGGAAGGAGAAGCCCTTTATCTTTCTGTGCAAATTAATGGCTTAACTGAACTGTGTTTATTTCAGATGTTAAGAGCATTGCATTAATCCTCTGAACAATTTAAAAGCCCTAAACCCTCCATAAATGATTCCTAGGAAAGCTACCAACAATATTAATAAATCAAACAATATATATGTGAAGAACACTGCCTGTATTTTTTCTTTAAATTTTATGTCTGGGCTGTTTTAGATTCTGCAATGTCAGCCTTGCACACAAAGAACAAGAAGTCATTTTTCTTTCCTTCCAGTGAGTGACATTTGATTTTTTCAGGACAGAAATAAAACACAGCCCCCAGGTCCTTCAGCCCTGCAGCACACCTGATGGGATTCATTCCACTGATCATTATTTTACCCACTTTCCCAGGCAACTGTTCTGACTAAGCCTGGCCTGGGGAACTGTGCTAGGACAAGGAATGATTGGCAAGGAATACTTTGCCTCAAAATCAGGTTCTAGGTGATATGTCCAGATATGTAACTCACTGCAATATTATTTTCCCATCAGTACAATGAATCACTTCCCCCCCAAAAATAGGGGGAAAAAAATTAAATATATGTGAGTAATTATATAGATATTGCCAAGAACTGGAAATTTTTTCACTAACAAAAACCTAAAAAGAAAATATTTTGTGTATAAAACACTGTTCCTGAGAAAGATTAAATTCTCCTTCTCTTCTTTTCAAATACTGAAACTGATTTCTTTATAAACAGTTGTTACTATTTTAAAATGCCTAATCAACAATTCCAAAAAAAACCCAAAAACCAAAAACCCCAATTTGTTTTCATAAAGGAAGAAAATCATGAGCTCTTCAGATATTCAAATGAAAAAGCAAAGAATCTTATTAAGTATAAATTAAGGAAGAAACAAACAACTCTCAAACAGGCAGCACATCCAAATTCACAATGTGTTATGAAATGAAGTCAGTGACATTTAAATGATGCACCTGTATGCATACACAAATAATTTCATAATTAATGAGCTCTACTGCTCTTGATGCCCTAATAGGTCAAAAGTACATTACTTATATTTAAATGAACACTCTTCTACAGGTAGCCACAAAACCAGTGAATATATCTTAGAAAGTCTGATAGCTGCACTAGGTCAAATATTCACTTACCATATTTTTCAGATGTAGGAGATATCATTAGAGGGAAGATGCTCTATTATTATTATTATTGTTGTTGTTATGTGTAATTAGACAGATTTGCACAGACTGTACAGACATGTAAAATGGCATTGTCCTGGAGAGAGGGAGCTGCACTCTAGTAGAAATAGGAATAACTCTGTTGAGTAGCAGCAAACTGAGAAAGGATGAGAGTGTATCAGGAAAGAGCCCAGAGACAGAAGAGAATGGGAGAGGGAGGCACTGGAACTGAGAAGGAATCCAGTGAGGGTTTTATAAACACAGAGAGCTGCAGACATGGATGTATAACCCTTAATTATGAAAAAAACACTTAGCAGAAGGGATGCTAAATGATAATCAAGCATCTGTACAGCCTTGCACTGTCATTCTGTTAGAGTGTCTCTGCAGAACTTGCACATCTATTGACCAAAGTATATTCTCTGAGTTCAAAATTTACAAAATAGAAGAGCAAATTAAAAATTACTGGTTGGTGCAATGCTATTTTAAAGACTGAAATCACATTTTTATTTGAATGTAAAGGAGGGAAGTCATGTTCAAACAAAATGTCTATGTAATCATATTTCTTTCTCCAAAACAAACCTCTTCAATTTTTATCAGTCTTCAACTGAAGAATCAGTAAACCTGCATAGGAACTTGATCTGAAAGTCTCTCTAGAAAGTTCTGTATCTTCTTTTTATAATTATTTTTGTTTGTTTTGTAAAGAGATGGTGACAATAAAAATATGTGGAATGAGAACCTATGTGCACTTAAGTAAGGAATGGATGAAGTGAAAGGTCCTAACAACCCATATACTTCCAGGAAGTTTAGAAAAACACATAGCCAGGATAAATAATTCTCATGTTGCTAAAACTTTCCATTACTTCCAGCAACTGTTAAACCTCTCTGTTGCACCAGATGACCCACACGGAGTTGCAGGAACAGCACACGTTATCTGCAGGAGGGAAGTGGAAAACAACACAGTATCTGAAGAACTGGTGGGCATGTCTCAATAGCAGTAACTATACAGAGATCATCTGAACAACACAGAGGTCTAAGTGCAATATCCTTTTTGGTGCTAATATGGTGTTCACTAGGTAGTTAAAGTTTATGCACTTCTTTATTTAAAATCAGGTATGATATTAATTCAAATCATGACAACTCCATTTTTGTGTCTGGCCCAGGCCTGGAGATTGCACATCTGCAGGAATATTGCCCACTGGCAGAAAAGGTGTTATTCCCACAGCTAACTAAGGAAGTGATCACCAGCCAAGTAACTACAAAGGCAGCATCTAGATAACATAAAACAGCACTACTGATTTAAATGTGTAACATTCACTTACATGCATTAGGTGAGCTAGTCTTTCAATTAAAGAAACCCCATGATTTCCCTAGAATTTTACTGTACTGAATGAACTGCTCATTCTTTCATTCCAGGCATAAAATGAATGGTTCTAAAGGCAGACTGAGGCAGCATTACCTAAATAACCTGACAAGGCTCACCTACTGGCTGGGTAAACCATCAGCCTCTATTGTACAGATTTCACAAGCTAGGCAGGGAAGTTAAAAAATCATCTAGAAAGTGTTTTGTAAGAAAGCTCAGTAAAGCTCCCAAGTTATTTTCAGTTCAGGTGAATTCTATAGTACAAAATTTTGCTCCATAATGACATAAAAGTCTCTTGAGCTTGAAAGCAACTTGCAAAATCAACATACAAACCCAGAGGTAGAAGGCTGATGGGCAGATTAAACAACAAGCCAGTCCTAACTGATTGAATCTTTTTACAATTTCAGGTGCTAGCAGAAATGGAAAATAGAATCTGGCAGTGATTTCCAGTCCAAAATATTTGCTACACAACACAAAAAGATCATTACAGGACTAGGTTAATCCATCATCCATATGTTCACTATTTGTGTACAACTCTGGGACTGTTCAACTACTGTGAGCTGTGTTCTTCAGGATTCTTGAAATCAAGGAACTTGCTCAGAATTTGACATTCTGATAGCTCCTTTCACACTACAAACTCATCTACTTGTATTGCTTTGTAAAGATTTTCTCACTGGGGCTTTCCATGCATCAACCACATCATGAAGGGTCAAGTGTGACAAAAGGAATCAGATGAATGCTTCCAAAGATTACTCTGTCTGGGATGAACATAATATAGATTTCATCTTATATTAAGTTGTCTCAAGGTTGACTGCATGGTTTCTTCTTTCAGAATAAATAAATCAAAATTAGAGCAGCAAAGCATTTCAAAATTCTCACCACTAAACCACATATTAATCAGCCCAAATAAAGAAATCTAACTGATCAACCTCAAGACAGTGATCTCAAGGCAATGCATGGAACTGCAGTTTCTTCAAACTATTTGCCTTTCCACTGAGAAAACAGTCAGGAAAAAGATGGAGAAATAGCCAGACTGCTATGTAGTTTTCTACAAAAAGATGAACTGACAGCACTAATGAAAGACTGTATAACACACTACTGATAATCTAATTTCTAATAGCCTTTTAAAAAACTGAAAGATAGACACTAAACAGATGAGATTTTAATGAAGATTATTGGCCTTGACAGAACAATTACTTTATTCTATTCTTTTCCTTTCGCTGTGGAATTTTAGTGAAAATTGACACCGAAGTACAACCAGCTGCATACAAACCTATGGTGCAAAATAACTGAGGATTAGGCTTGTGACCTTCAAAACTCTTGTCTCTCAGGCCAGTTGGGAAATTATAACAGCACAAAATTGAAGAAGTTCATTTTTCTTAGCTTGATGTAAGATTTTTCTCCATAGCACAAGGATTAGCCACCATCTATATTTAACTGTGGCAAATAGAAGGGCATCAGCCCCATCAAAATGCTGCCACACCACTGACATGTAAAGCCTGGTAATCACATCACTAGTCTCTGATTTTCAGCCTGTTCTAAGATGCATATAAGCTATTTAATTACAAGAATTTTAGGACAGGAAATGAGAAGGCCTATCAGAATCATTAAAACACAACTCAGATAATTGTATTCTAACTCATATCTCATAATGAAAACACTGGAAGATTATGAAATAGCCTTGCAAATGGGGAAATTGTGCTAAAAGTAAGTAGTAACCACCAGTGCTCTCATACTGTATTATGAGATTTCTAATACCTTGAATTAGATGGGTTTTTTTGTTATTTGTTGTGGTTTTTTTCTACCCAGAAAAGAGCACAGCCACAGACAATTAAAGACCTGGAACAATACAAGTCCAAGTAATGGTGCATAATCATTAGTCTCCTCTCCAACACAAAGGAATGTTCCTAAAGGACTCCCATTCCAGAACAGAACTAGCCCAGCACAGAATCACTGGGCAAAATGACACAGAGAGAGACAGAAACTATAACCTAAAAACCCACATTTTGTCAAAGGCACATCAGCTGTTACATTTCCCTGAGTATTTATTGATATGCTGAAACTAAACATCACATTTTTTGGAGGAACTTAATGATTCTTCACTTGTCACAGATCCCAGACAAGACAATTATACCAAAACCAACTTCTAATAGCATCCCTCACGAGTGAACCACAGAGAAGCAGTCCTTCAGTCTTTGCAGGTATCAGTCTTGTGTCATTATTTTCTAAATCATATAAATGGCACAGCAATTCAAAAATGAATCACTTGAAATAGTAATGTTTGTGTCATGCCACGGAAAGCTTTCATTTTAACTAGAAAGATGGGCAGTATATTATGGGGCAAAATGTCTTTGTTACAACATTATTCCACCACCAAAGCTTAAGTCTGCTCAACATGGCAGGAGAGGTATGGAGAAAGAAAATTGGAATGAGTGCATTTAACAGTTTTGGTTACAGGACTCCCATTTTCTCTGCAAATACAGTTTTAAGTACAGTGCTAAACTGATCCCTGAAATTTATGCCAAAGGGAAGAAGCTGAGAAAGGGAAAAGAGGTGCCCTGCCTTTGGTACTTAGCTCTTCAGGTATTGTATAGAAAAACATGGCTATTCTCTTTTGAGGCAATTACTGCCAAGCAAGATTTCAAGTGTGGAAGGGAATAAAAGCAAGATATTTTGCCATTTCAATACAAATGATTCTCAAATTAGACACATTTATTCAAGATTCTGCTATGACTTCTGATGTTCTGGGACCCAAATACACGTACAACTTTGAAAGCTTCTAACTACAAAGAAATTTAACAGACGATGGAAGAAGTAATCCTCTCTGAAAACAGATGAGCCTGTTTCTTCCATAAACATTAAATTACTTTTCAGAGCATAAATACGTCCCTTGAATTCAGCAAAAGAAGCACAACAAAATGCAGCTTACCTAGCTGCAATACAACACTACTGTTGAACTTTCCTTCTAATTATTAAAGAAGCAAACAGGAACTTTTGCTGATTTTTGTTGCTATAACCTCACCTTCCACACAACAGTGCTTCCCACAGGAGCTGTGACTGAGATCAACATCATTAGGTTGCTAATCATTTGGATCGATCAGCAAATATAACCAAAATTACCTCTTCTCACGTTCCCCTCTCCTCCTCTACTTTCAAAAAAATACCATGAGAGGCATCCTTTGCCAAAATCCACACTCCTCTCATTGCTTTCTATTCATCAAGCTGTGAGAAGCCGCTCAATGTTACAAGAAACTGGTACATGGAGGAGCACAATAACCTTGTTGGTCATGCTAAATTCCCACTTTCACTTAGAAACTTGCAGGTGTTTTGTCACCCTAAGATCAACAGAACTCTCCCTATAGTGTGTAAATAATGCAATGCCTTTTTCTAGAAAAGGCTTAAAATATTTGGGCTTGTGGCACACCTCCCAACTTCTCCTGTGATTATATGGTTTTATAGCACAAACTCTATGATTTTGTCACCATCCCACAGCTGTTCTAATGATGCAACAGAGCTAATGAGTGTGCTGGCATTTCAGTGCATACAGCTTACTGCCAACACAAGATAAGATAGAAGGTAATCACTGCAGTATGGGTTCACTATCCTGACTGAGGGGACACAAAGGAGAATGATTTGGGAAGAAAAGTATCATCATTTTTCCAAGATGTGGAAGACAGTTTGTTTCCTTTATTTGTCCTGGGATTTGATGGCAAGGAAAAGCCTAAATCTGTATAAAAGCTTTTTGCTATCAAACCGACCTATGTATTGCTGGTGGTAACTTTTACTTCAGTAAAACTATCCCTAGTAAAGCAGAGTTAGTGTTACTCTCACCACCCTCCTGCAGAAATAAGGAGGCTCATTCCAATGGTTTATAGGCAGGGTTTGTTCTTCCCTGGACATTTAAATGTAATTCTCATTAATGGGAATAGGGGTTTTGTGTGTGCACAAAGGAGAAAATTAGACCCATATGGCTATTATGTTGCAGTTTCTTAGGGGACTAACTACTAATCACTGCCTTTCAGCAACATCCACTCCTCCCTATTAATTTCTTTATAGCTTGTAAATCTCCAGAGGAAAGCACTAGTAAGCAGAGTGCTCCTCAGCATATCAGCAGAGCTTTGACCTCTTTAGGAACATACAACATATCATCTGCAGCTTGTCCTTGAGTGCTTGCCCTGGAGGAGTCCTTTTCAGGTCCTCTAGAGCACCTTATTGCATTGATTTGGAATTAAATACTGCAGAACAAATTACAGAAAGGCATTCAGAAAGTGAAGCCACTGGCCCACCTGGCATACTATCCTACATAATGGCATAGACACCTCTGAAAGTATCAACAAATTAAAAACAACAAAGACAACTCCATACCTGCTAAACTTTACTGAAGCTGCAGGTATAACAAGGATCATCTCATTTGGAAGATGTTACAGACACTTGAGATATAACAAAATGCAGTGCAGGCAGGAAGTACAAAGTGAAAACTCAGTTTGTAAATAGTTCTAAATACAAATGCATAAATTCAAATTTCAAGGTCATTCCTGAGTGAATGAAACTCCCTCATTTTACTTTAGTTTGTAGAGTAATCATTAAATAAATAAAAACTGCCACAAGTGAAATATTTTTGCACAGGGATAAAATACCACAGAACTGGTATCAAAATTAGAAAAATAAATCTTAAAAAAAAAAATAGTGGCATATCAGAAGTGCATGAACAAAGCTTCTAATCTTCTGCATTGCAAATCTAACTTGACAATAAACCAACATGCAACATTTGAGAAGTATAAAAGTGAGTAAGGTCTCTGAGTAGCCATGCCATCAAAAGATGCTTCTGCAAAAGAACTGAATGCCATATGTACACAGGGATCTTGTCCAGAAAACTACCCCAGTCAAAGACAAACACAAAGACTTCAACAGGTTTCCTAAAAAATACCCAGCCAACAATAATAAAGTGCATGTAGAAACAAGTGACAAAGCAAAAATAGCAGTGTCAGTGCAGCCAGTGTAAGAAAAGAGAAACTGATACAGAGAAGAGCAAGGAGGCTGTGAAGGGATCCAGCACAAGTCCTGTGATGAAGGGCTGAGGGAGCTGGGGGTGTTCAGCCTGGAGGAGGCTCAGGGGAGATCTCATCACTCTCTACAACTCCCTGAAAGGAGGTTGGAGCCAGGGGGGGAGTCGGGCTCTTCTCCCAAGTAGCTACCAGGAAGACAAGAGGGCATGGACTTAAGCTCTGCCAGAGGAGGTTTAGGTTGGCTATTAGGAAAAAATTCTTTACAGAGAGGGTGATCAGGCACTGGAATGGGCTGCCCAGGGAGGTGGTGGATTCTCTGTCCCTGGAGGTTTTTAAGAAGAGACTGATGTGGCACTCAGTGCCATGGGCTGGTAACCACAGTGGTAGTGGATTAAGGGCTGGATTTGATGATCTCAGAGGTCCTTTCCAACCTGGCTGATTCTGTGATTCTGTGAAAACAGTTTATAAGAGAATAAAAACCAAGAGAAATTATTTTCCCTCAGACTGTCAAAACTAATAATTAATTCAAGAAAGTGAAATAAAAAAAGATGGTGATACAGCAGGAACAGCAGCCTGTTTTACAAGAACCTGTTACCACTGGGTTTATATCAAGGGTTCAACTACCCTGAATCTCCTGAAGGAGACGTTTCTTTCTTCCATGCTTTGGCACTATTGCTATAAATCAGTGTGGCAACACAGCCTGATGGAAGAGGTAAGGAGAATGACTTTCTCTACTGCAAATTCTCCAGGCATTTTCTGAGACTGCCAACCACATCATATCTAAAGGCTTTATGGTAAAACCAATTTCTAATTTCTAGATGTGAAGGTTAATATTAATATTTTTACTTATAGCTTATTATATAATTTTTTAATATGTCAGCAAAAATCACTGAGAGCATAATTTAGTTTCCTTAAGTATTTATAATTTCTTTTCAAAATTGATCTTAATTAACCTTATTAAACTCCTAGATTTTCACAAAAATGGGAACTGGCTTTCTTTTTGTGTTTTTCTGTACCAACAGTATTTATCCTTATTTTTGATGTTTAGAGACCACAGTAACAAATGTTATGGAATAAAGTGGATGTGAAACTTCCATAAGAGAAATAGCTTAGAGGAAAAAAGGCATAAGGATAGAGATACTATTTGAAGTGACAGGAGAAAGGCCTAATAATAATGAATGTAAAAAAATAGGGTACAGTTTGTCACGTTTCAACACATGAGTAACAGATATCAAATTTACTCACAACATGTTTGACTAAATTATTTCATTACCTTGGGCAAAGACTGTCTTAATCCTCTGTGGCATATTTATTCCAGCATCTATAAAACAGATGTCAATTCCTCCACCTCTGTAAATATTTTTTTGATTCTGGCAAGAAGTCAGTGGTTTTTCTTCTGTTATTCTGTTATTATTCTTTTACTATAAAACATGCAATATACTACAAAGCCTGCTGAAGCTTTATCTTTCTGTCCAAAGATATGAAAAATAAGTTCCATGTCTTAACCACATTAATTTTGTTGGCAGTTATATTCCAGCATGCAGAAATTTCTGATTTTAAGAGGCAACAAAAACATTCATTTCTAACACCAAAATGTTTTGGGATAAAACAAAATGACAGCCAATAATTTCAGAAATCAAAGAGACAAGAGCAAAGCCAACCCTATGCTGAGTTAATGAAAGCCTGTTTGTGTAGTTTATATGCCAGAGTACCCTGTTTTAGAAGAACATAAAAACTTTGCTGTTGGTAAAACTAAACTAAAAAATTAGGCATATGATTCTCCTTTACCCATAGCTCAAAGTTTACATTTCACCCTAAAGAGTTACACTTCATCAGTTTTAAAATATGAGTTAGCATGATGTCACCACATAGACAAAACAGGTTAGAAACAGCACCTTAATAGCAGCAAAAAAATTACCTGCTAAATGGAAAATAAGAAATTAGATGCTTTTTGTATCTTCTACACTATCATATTAACAAGGAGAATTACTTTTTCTACTCCTCTAAAATAACCACTTTGGGGTGCCCCATAGAATAGGATAAATGAATGCACCTATTTGGGGTGAAAACTAAGGTAATTTGACAAGACAGCAGGCCAGAAGCTATGCTGTTTTGACAGAAAAATAGAAAGAACTTTCTCTCTTCTCTTCAACACTAATGCAAAGCACACACTTAACCTTTGTGTTGCTCTAACACACGAACAGGTGAGAAGCCTCTGGTGATTTGAGAAATGTGATAATCTAAAATTACAAATATAATTCTGAACTCAACTACGTGTTGTACTACATGGTACAACGTTATCACTAGCTCATTTTATTGACTGCTCATTCAAAATACAGAAGATGTACACATATACAATGTATTTTTGCAAATCTGCTATGAATTATTTATTTTTTTGACATAGTCTGAAGAAAAAGAGAGATAAAATGTGTAGTTTTCTTGTAGCTGGATGATTACAGGGTTAAAGGCAGAAAGGAAATAGAATTGTAGATCACCTATGCCAACAGCAGTTAGAGAAATAAAATTATCTATACATGGTTCAGGGGGCAGGAAAAGTAAACCAAACATCTAAGTTCAGCAAAGGTGGTGATGATGGAAGAGACAAGGCTGCACTTCATCCAGACATAGCAGACATTTCAACACAGGTCCTAAGCAGAGTCCCAGATGGGGTGATATGCAATGCCCATTTAACAGCATCTGTTCCTGGGACACAGTGACTGCCTGGGAGGAAGCTCTCACTACTCTCCTCCTAATTGTCTCATTTCCTTCTCTATAGTATCTGAAAGGTTTCATCTCTATACTGCTTGGCTTCTAGCTTGCCAACAGCAGTAGGCAACTTCTCCAGGCTTCAGTCATCACTGTCTTCCCATCCTCCTAATTCCATCTTCTCATGTGGAGTTGTCTGTCTATAAATAAGCCACTGTCTTCAGAGGACAGTGGCCACACAACACAGGTGAAGGCTTTCAGCAGACTATCCAATTGTTTGCATTTTCACATGTGCTACAACAATCCAAGCCAGCCACTTGCACAGCTCTGTAAGTCATACCGTACCTCGTGGGCTCTGTGGACCAGGCAGGAAAAAGAGCCCAACAGCAAAGCATACGGCCTGCTCCTTCAGGGCCACTGTGACTGACACATCACTGCTCTCACAGGTGCCTCCCTCATCTGCCACTGCCACTTCCAGGGAATCAGCAGGAAGCACAAGAGAGAAGCACAAAGTAACAGAGACCCCATGCTGACGTGGAGGTCAGAGAAGACAGAACTGGCAAGTCTCCTGCTCGACTTGTCACTCCAGCAGGGTCACAGCACTCATAGAGCTGTGCCTCGGCCTGATGGAGCCACTTTGGGCTCCCAGCCTCCCCCGAGCTCCTGAGTCAGTAGGGACAGGATACATTACCTTGGACTGAAATAAGATAAAGCCAATTATCTTCTGTCAGCAGGCTCAGACTTTTTACTCTTGGAAAGTAAAAAGACTCTGAGATCCTATTGATCTAACAAATACAGCTTTATTGGTTAATCTCCATGTTTCTTCCTCCTTTTTATCCCCTACTGTATTTTCAACTACTCAGTCTCTAAGAGGACAGATCCCAATTAGCAATCCTGCTCCAACCTGTGAAGCCAGTGGCTTCAATTTACTGGAGAATCCAATATCAATCTGCAAATGTGCAAGATACACATTTAGAAATCAGTTAACAAGTAAGAGTTTGCATGTGCACACAACACTCCACAGGCATTTGCAAAACTGCTTTTTTCAGCCTAAGCATATATACAGAGAGAAGAAGAGGGTCACGTGGAGTGAAACAGCACAGATACTGCATGAGAAGAAAAGTTACTAACAAGAAAGGTGAGTAAAATTTATTTTTATAAATAATGACTGCTAACCAGTTACAGTGTAGGGTGCAGTAATGAAGGGGAAAAAAGGGAGTGCAGCTTAATTCAACTTGTTATCCTTTAGGATTTAATACTACGTTAATCACATTATGTTAATGATACATAAATATTAAACACATTCAACAGTTATAAGATGTTTACTCCTTATACAATAGTTAATATATATCTATAATATTTATATTCCTAACTGATATATTTTGCAAGTGATTACTATACTATTAAATTCAAATTAATTACCTAGTTCTACACCTTTATGCAGTATAATTTAGGTATCCAGCTCTACGCATTTATTGTCATTATTAAAAGCTAATGTAATGTTTAAAATACTTGTACTTTATTTTTCTGGTTTTTCCAATAGAAGTGACTAAGTTCAAAAGCTGCTGTCAACCAGCCTTCCAAGTAACCCACTGTGCATGGAAAGGAGTATGGGTCCTATGGAAAAATTATGATACAGTCATGTAATATAAAAGTTTAACAAAATGACCTGGCACAACATCTAAATCAAGTATCACCAAACCACAAATCCAACGGTGTTTTAGTTTGGACTGCTGTAGGGAAATTACCATTAAAAATAACATCTAACAAAGACAGCAGGTTTTATTCTGTAAAGTTGTTTCCTCATTTTCCCAAGAAGGATCCATGATCTGAGCATGGCCAGAAATGCAGCATAAGTTGGCAGACACTTCTCAAGGACAGAATCTAGAGGATGCATTAGCCACCAGCAACCTCAGCAGGGTTGCATAAAATAGTCTAAAATCACCCATATTTTATACAGGAATTCCTTCCGAGAGCATATCCTCATTCACAGAAGATGACCTGGGTTTTGGTGGCCATCTTTTCTTAGTGTTTAACATGTGAGAGTAAATTTGCCTCCCTTATGACAAAACTGCCTATCTGGTCTCAAAAGGCAAGACACCCATATTGTGGCCACAAAACACATACAGTGATGCCACACCACAAAGCACCATGAGACCTTAAGAAATGAAGCAGAGAAGAGACTGAACAATTTTCCTCTCTTCCCTATGTAATTATGGAAATCTTGAGGAAAGGGACAGGAGAAGGACAGGGTACATGGATCTTTCCACAACCTCACAGGTCAAGAATCCTGTTGAGAATATTCCTGCTCACATCACCTTGTAGTTTCTACACAAGTCTGACTAAAATCAAAGTTTTAAAAAAATCAGAATAGAGTTAACTAGAAAGACAAATGGGTATTTACCTCCCTTACAAGCTTTTTCTCTATGAATCTCCAAGACTGAGGAAGTAGACATATTAGGACTGATACAGTATTAGATGGGAGTTCATTGCTAAGTTTTTGGGATTTTTTAAATAGCATTGCATGTACAGTATATGCAGGGTGTCACACCTCCTCTAGCCTATATTATTAGTCAGCAAACATTTAGTATCTGTTGCATTTGTTATACACGCTTTGATCATGAAAAATTCATTAGTGTCCTTTCACATTTACATATGAAGTGTAGGCATGACATAGCTTTGCAGTCATTTCACAGAAAAGTAATTTTTAAGTGCTTCAAGATAATTTCTCCATATTATCATGGAAGGTGGAAAGCAGAAAGAAAACAAAAATATTATAACTCAATCAGTCACAAGTATTTTGAGTTCTCGTTTGTCATCAGATTTTGCAAGGTCTGTTTTGAGACCTCTATTTCTTGCTGGATTACTCTTGGTAACTTCTTAAAGTAAAACAGTGACCTTTACTTCAGAGTCAGTGGTTCTTTTGATTCTGTCAAATCAATAAATTCTTTCAACTGTTAAAAGAAAACTAACCTCTATTTTAAGGACTCTAGGTTTAATGTTTTTAAAAACAGCCAAAATAAAACCTAAAGGGTCATCACTTAATATTTGTTACGTCTTAAGAAATTCCTCAAAGCTGTTGACAAATTTGTTTCCCATTTCTATGGTATATGGCAAACACAGTGACATAAGCAGAAGAAAAGGATTTCTGGCACCTCTTTGTAATTATGTTGGTTTGTTACAGATTACTGTCAGTTATTTCTATCAAAAGATAAAACCAGAAACTTGACAGAAGCGAAAGGATCAAGTACATTTGAACAGTAATACAAAAGATGTTTCTAAGCAGATGACAGATTCTTTGAGGGCTGGGTACCATAATGAATAGCCTGTGATTCCCAGTCAGCTATGAAACTACAGTGGAAAGAAACACAAGGTTATGTGTTTGCTTCAGTAGGCCACAATTAGAAACCAGGAAAGAGATGCTAAACAAGACACCTGACAAAGTGATGGAGAAGAAGAGACAGCAAAACATGAGGAAGGCTACGGCACATTTCTAATCACTAAAAACTTTCTTTGAAGTGTGGCAGGCATCTTTGTACTCTTACATTGACAGGGATGTTAAGACAGCACGAGCTATCCAAGTGTAAAACAATCTCAAAAAACAATCAAAAAAATTGGAGTAAATATTGAAAGATTGAAGTTTTGTGTGTGTATATATTTATATCCACCCCAATACTGAATGAGGTATTCTACGAGAGAGGCACCATTTCATTCTGGAAAAGCAATTTTCTCTTTTCATTCTGAATCAGAGTAAGTCTGAGAATTTCTGAAGTATAGGAGGGTTACATTTATCAATTTGCCAAAGTAAAAATATTTTAAGTTGTTATTTCAAAACATTTGCCATTATTTCACATATTCACATTTAAACATCATATCTTGAAGTTATACCAGGCTGATGTGAAACATCTTAGATATCTCAATTCTAAATGAAATGTTCTTCCGCAAGCTGAGAGTTGTCACAAACTTTTATTGTCATTACTTCTGCTACCTTCTTGGTTATATTCCATTTCTTTCAAAAGACATCAAGAATACTTCCCTTCTTAACATCATCTCCTGAAAAATTTTTCGGGTATTAAAATTTTCTTTCATGTAAATGAAGCTTATCATCAACTATTTCTAATCTTCAGGAATGATGTCATTCAAAATTTATTCTATATGACCAGACGTTATAGTCTGAGATGACATTTGATCTATCCTTTTCTCAGCTTGCACAAAAGACTTAATGCCTACTTATCATGTAAGGGAGGGGGAAATTATGGCATGATGCTAACAGAATTTAAAGTTCTGCCATATTACTCTGCAGACTGCTACAGTGTACTGCCTACCACAGCCTCAGTGTCATGTATGTTAAATACTGTCACTCACCAGCAATGATCAAGCAAGGAAAATATTTTCCTAAAATTTTTAACACATTCAAATTTTATTATGTTTTCCACACTGCATTTATACAGTCTACTTTTAGCTATAATGACAGATGGAGAAAAGTGAATAATTGGGATCTTAATAACTTTAAACAGCAATTCTGCTGAAATATTATCTCCTTAGCAGAGAGCATGTTTTCAAATGTGAATAATCATGACAGAAAAATTTCAGAATACAAACCCAAGAACATTTATCAGGAACCTTATTACTCAAATAATGAATCAGTTTGAGAATACTCTATCTGGATTGATATTATCTTGAAACAGAAAGTAAATTAATCCAGTCAATAGTCCTTAACAATGAATTTACTACATGTAGGTACTTACATATAGGAATTATTCCAGTGCACTCCAAAAAGTTTAAAGATTTAACACATGACAGGGAGGTTAAGGAGGATCTGAAGGCTGTTCCCATTCTTACTGACTTACATAACCAACAGTGAATCTTTTTTTATAATTCTGAATATTCTCACTACAGCCTACTTGTTGATTATGCAAAACAGACTACAGGAATCCAGCTGATTCCTATTAAAAGTATTCTAAATGCCTTTAGCAGCATCTCAAATGAGAAGCTTTCTAAATCTTACATTTCTGGTAGAAGCCAAGTGGTGGTGGCAATCCATCATCAGGGAGGGCAAAGCACAGGAATGATAGACAGGAGATAAGCTGGGACATCTCCCCTCCTAAAACATTCAAAACATTTGACTTTTATGGTTCAGATGAATATTGGAATGGAATTATCTGAACTTCCTTTTTAAGTGGTCAAGTTTACTATGCCACCATTTTCATTTGCATGGGTGCAAATTTCTGCTGGTTAGCATTTAGTTTCTCTTCTTTAAACATAAGCAAATTTTCTACTGGTGAGCATGTATCTCCCAACTTACCTTAATTTTTAACCTGAAATACCATACTCTTCATTTAAGACCCAAATTGTAATTAAGGACTGCAAACAAGAAACCTCAAGATCCATGTTGCATCAGAGAATCATATTAAGAAGAACAAGAACAGACGTAAAGAAAAAGCTTTTACATCTCACAATGAAAAAAAAACCAACAAAACAACATGGTCTGTAATGAAGAGTACGTTATAGATGAGGATGTCAGGTATATTTTTGTAGTATATCTATTGGTATCAGTCTAAACATTGCATATAGGATGGATTTATGGAAGAAAAAGGAAGAAAAGAACAAAAAAAAAAACCCTCCAAAACTAACTTTGAAACAATGCTGCTTTTCAAACCCATCTCTGAATTTGGGAATTAAAATAGTTTCTTATACAAATTTCTGAATCTATACAAAAGACAAGGAGAATAGATTCTCTCCTTAGAGGCAAAAGCAAGTGAAAGGTGAAGTAAGAGGGAAGGTCAGCTGGAGGCTCTTAGAAAACTTATTCTTTTAATGTAAGTCTTCTGGCATTACAATAGTTCCCAAAAATACATGTATATAGCATGATAAAATAACTCCATCAGGGACTGTTTCCAGCTTTTGCTTGGGGGCAGGCAAACAGCAGCTTTACTTTACTAGAGAGAAAAGAACTCTCTCCTTAAAGCACTAACAGAGAAGAATCACGGAGGGAGAAATGGAACCAAACAAAGAGGCAACTGAATTTTTCATCAATTTTTACACTAGCTTTGTGTCTCACTCCAATGAAAAACTCAGCTGAAGTATTTCAAGCAAAGTCAGTGTTTAAACCTGCTTTTTTTGTTCAGGTATGGTCCTGGATGTGGAACTTCACTCAAGATCCATTTTCAGTTTTAGCTGCCTCATTCTGCTTTCTATAGCCTCTAGGATAATTAAACTATTAAATGATGGGCTAATATTTAGTGTGGGACTGATAAAGAAAGAAAACAAAACTGCTCCAGCTGGCCTAACAGACAAAATACATGGAGATGCTTATAAAATTAAATTAAGAAAGAACTAACTGCCTCTACAATAGCTGTAAAACAACTTTGCCTATTCCAGTATAGCAGTTTCACAACAAGAGGCTTCAATAGGCAAATTGCAACTCAAGAGCCAGGTGCGTGTTTATGAGCTCTGGGCCCTTGAAATGTGATAAATTCACCATGGGAAATAAAGATAACTAGCTTTGGAGAAAGTTTGCTTTTATCTTCCAACACTGATATGCAAGCAGTATCAAACATTCCCTTCTCCCTCACTCCTCCATGCATCTCCCCAGGCAATTCCTCAGTCATTATGGACCATTTCAATGCTTTACTGAGTTTGGTCTCAAACTCGTACTCCAGTGAGTCTCTCTGCACATACAGATGCTCTGCAGCAACATCTGCCCTAGCAAACACTTCTCAATAATATGCAAGTTTGTGAGGATCTTTCAGCAGATAACAAACACATATGAAAATATTTCTTGTGTTCTCTCAGTAAAAGAAGGATGGGCTCCCACTCCATTTATGACATGAATAAGGGTTTGGGGAAAATGAAGTATCTCGTGTATTTTGTTACCATGGTGACCACTCCCTTTGGAAGGCCAAGTGATTTCAGTTTGTTGACAGAATGATTTGTAACTGAGTTCCAGAAAAGTGTGCTGTTCATCATATTTTGACTGAAACAACTCTTTTTCAGCTTTATCTTCTGCCTTTGAATTGCAGAACAATATGGCTAAAACATGAGAAAATCTGTTGATGTTATTTTGTGTCCGGGAGCCCCTGGCACTAACAAACAAAGAGAAATGCTGTTCAGCACCAAAAATATCTTCAGTTGTTAGCATGAAATGCCTTGTCACTTAGGCCCATAGGACCAAGGAGGAGACAACTTATTTCAGATGCACTGTGCATTACAGTTTGTCTGGAGTGAAAGATTCTGCATTTTAGCTTCAAAAGCACAGAGAAAATAAGAGACTGTGCAAGCACAGCTATGGACAGGCACTGGAGGCTGCATACCTGGGTTATTAGCACACAGAGGAGGGAAAACAAGGAAGTGCTAAAAATAATTTTTGTTCAGCTCAATATCATCTGACATTCCCAGCTGCTTATTTAACAGAGTAACACCTGGTGCAACAGGGACAGCACACTGCTACTCCTGTCATCAGGTAGTGTACAGTGCAGAGCAGACCTCCCCAGCTGGGGCTCTGTTAAGTCTGGTACTCAAGAGGACTCCAGGCACAGCAGGAATTTAAATATTTTAAGGCAGCAAAAGCTATTGTTGTTATCAAGACAAGTCCTGCTTTCCTCTAATCCCAAGCATTCCACCTAGTCCATGAAACTCTAAGCCCAAAAGCACCGTGGCTGCAGAGTCTTCTGGATCACAGGGCTGAAATAAAGTCTAAAATAAAAAGGCTTATCATGTGGTTCTGGAGGCATAAAAAGAAGTAGGAGGTAAAAAAGACAGGTAGCTACAGCTTTGTTTTGGCACCAGTGATAAGCAGAAGCCCTCCCACCTCCTCCAGATCTTTTTCCCAGTTTGAAGCCATAACTGGAAATTTACTACGTGTGTTTTTACACAGCATTAGAATGTAAAGAAAAAGCATTTTAGAATATTTTGTGTAATATGAATATGAATATTCCAAGTTTGCTATTTATGCTACAGTATCATAATTCTGTTTTACATTTATTAACAGGAACATTATATTAAAGCAATGCAACCATCAAGAACTCTTAAGTTTGTGAAGAGTTATTGCCGATCCCTCAAGGTAGTCATCTGTTTCTCTTGTTTCTTCTGGAAAGTATCACAGTGGCAAGAAGATCCATTTTGGTGCAGGAATTCATTGCAGGAAACTATACCTAAAAGACCTATCAGGTGCTTGGCCACCACCAAATCAGCTGTATCTAAAATATTTTGTAGATGTAAAAAATAAAAATTCCCAAGCAAACTCAGTTAAGAAATCTCTGATGCAGACTTCTGGGATTTATTATTTTAGGTTTTGATTGGTTCTGATTGAAAGCCAGACTACTCAGGAGACTTTACACCTTTCAGTGAATCTTCCTGGAAAATATGTCACATTTGGATTTGGTATCAAGACTAGAAAATTGTACAGTGCAGAACATTTATTAGCCTAACATATATGTAACTTATGAGAAAATGGAAAGACAATGCAAACGCATCTGTTCTGTCACTCCAACATTAGAGGTGGCTGCCTTCACTCTCTGCTTAGAGTATAACACTCTTTTTGATATAAAATGGAAGTTTTCAAAATCACACATTTTTGCAGGGTCAAGTACAGTAACAGATTGGGAGGAAATTCCAATTATACTGGAGCAAACACTATCAAAACCACATTACTATCCAGAAAAGGGAGCACAGTATCTCCATCACAGCTATTCCAGAAATCAAAAAGGACTATCCCTATACTATACAAAGGAAAATGGAAGAAGATTATCAAACCTAAAGGTAAATTTAGATTAATAATTTGGGTTTCTCCATACAACCTCACTCTCAAAAACCCTAAAATATACAAGCCAGTTAACATTCAGAGATGCACAGCCAAGCTCATCCTATGAAGCTTAACATTTTTTTAAAAAAAGACAACATAGGGGAATGAAACAGATAGATGCATGGTGTCCAGAGAAGGGCACTAAAATCCATCATTTAAAATAAGGTCTGCTTACACATACTGCTGAGCATGTCAACACTCTAGTCTCATAGCAATTGAGAGTAAATCTTCCAAACTAGTTAATTAGAACAGTAGCTTGATATTTATCATGGTGATGCCATTTCCCAGCATGTGAGTTGAGTTTACATTAATATTGAGCATAGATTTCATCTTGTATTGATTTATAAATACTTCACACTATGTAAAATATTGTCAGATTATAATTCTCTCCCCATAAAGCAGCAAGCAAACGTCCAGCCATCTGTTTGGCTAATGAATGCAATCACCCAGGCTACTTTTCAAGCATAACACACCCCAGTTTGAAAATCCTTTCAGTGTAAGCACCTGTTCATACACATCAATTAAAATGATAATTACTCTGTTAGTGAATATAATCAAAATACAATAGTTACAGAGCTATTTTTTACCAATTAAGAGCACTAAATTATTTCTCTGTGCATTCTTTTTTTCTTTCTGATGCATTCTAAGACCAGGGCAATTTCACATTCACTTAAGGCAATATATATTACAACATTAGAGAACTTAAATTTATAAAACAGCAAAACTACACAACTCCCTCTCCATGAGAAATCACTTTGACAAACCTTCCCATCAAAAGGAGATCAGACTTTCTCCATGAAAGAGAAGCCCATGCTTTCCAAAATGAACAAGTGAATGATGGAACTAGGCAAAAATGAGAATTCTGTTTTTTTGTAAGAAGATCTTACTACAAGGCAATTATCATACTTCTTTTTTTTACTATCAGTTACTAGCAATTAGCAATTAACTCATTACACAAATTGGATTATGCTGGCTTGTACCACAGAAGTGTTAAAACATTAAAGAGAACTCAAAGACAGCTAACTCAAAAAATGCAGTACAAAAATGTATGTTAAAATGTCCCCTAAAAAGGAAATATGTATCTCTGAATTAATTTAGAATCCATACATTTTAAGTTCCAATTCTGTTCTCTGTCAGTAAGAAAATTCTTCTTTGACACTCCCTGGGTAGTAAGATCTCAAAGCTGCAAACGAATCCACATGCAGATTTTAAAAAGAGCCAAATCTCTGAATGTGATCTCCCTCTTCCTAGCAAAGGAAGGGTCATGAATCACATCGAGAGCATGTGAGGAAGCCACATGTGGACCCAACAACAGTTCTGTATTGCAGAGGAAATGGAGCAACCTGGGAGTGAGGAACCCAACCCTTTAAAGATCTCACTTCTTCCAACTGCTACTTGTTGTAAAGTTACACTCTCATGCCATATTTTAAACACAGAAGGTAGAAAGAGTGCAGAAACATCAAGAAACCATGCTTTGCTACTGAAGACAACTATAAAGAGCATAAGGTTTTTGCAGGAAACTGTGGGATTACAGATGTCTAAACAGGGCTCTCTTGAACTTAAGTTCCTGCAGGATCATCTCTGGTGGGCTTTTCTGAGATTCTTACTCATTTTCCCAATAAGAAGAAAAAGAAAGAGAGAAAGAAAGAGAAAGCAAAAGTTACTGTAAAAGTAGAAGGGAACAAATCCTTGCTTGCTTCCTTTTGAACAAAGGTGCAGCTTCTGCACCTAAAAAGCACAGGACTGGACTGATGATGATGTGCTGGGAGGAAAGCTCAAGCAGAACTTGAATTCAGGTCCCTCTCTTACATAAGCACTTTCCTTCAGTATAGGAAGTATTCTCAGAAACTTCACATCCATTCCACAAAACGCAATGCTGATGTTCATGTGCCTGTCGCTCTGCCAGATTTGTTCAAAACATTTCTTATTACAGAAAAAATTCTTCAAATCTGTATTATTATCTACATGTGCATCTGTGCTCCTCTGTTGTGACCAGAGATGTGTATTTTGGAGTATCTCATTGGTACAAACCCCTTGCCACTCTTCAAAGCAATGAAGGATGTTCTTCTATTTTAAAACAAGTTTAGGTGATTCCCTGTGCTACTCCCAGCTCTGATAGGTACTGAGTTTCAAAGACTCTTGTTTGTTGAAAACCAAAGAGTTTAGCACCCAACAGTCAGAGCCACCTGAAACTTCCGTTCCACCAGCGCTGTATGGACAACCCTATAAAGTCAGTGAGGATGAACCTTTTCCCAATAAAACCAAGTTATTTCTGTGTTAATGTTCCCTTAGTTACCAAACACAGCTGCAACATCATGCTCCTATATATATTTTCTAAAATGGGCTTCAGGTACTGTTGTAAATATATTTCTTCTGTAATCCAACTTATCTTAATGCTGATGGAGGCAATTGATGTTGAGAATGTAAATGTGACATATGGACTCTGACTTCTACATTACTTTAATTCATTTTAATGTATACAAAAAAACAGGAAGTGCTTGAAAACAATATACTACATATGAGAATATAAATAAATAAACCCTTGCTGGCATGTAAAAGAATTAGCCAGTTGGCATAAAGAAACAAATGTAAATCTAGGTATTACACCATAATGGCATCAATGCATGAGCTGCCAGAGTAAGACTTGTGTATGTGTATGAGATTCCCATGTTTAAACAGCTTTTCTGTGCCCAATGGAAAGTGAAACTCATTCATTCTCTTTCATAAACTGAGATTCGGCTTCCATGTTTTTGTCTTCTAGTTTGATCTATTGTAATCAATGAAACAGACTTCTGATTCTCATTCTCCCTCTTGTAAACTTCCTTCAAGCACCTGTTGTCCCCCCATCCAGTTCTGATTCTTACCCTCATTAGTGTACAAGTCAGTACTGGAACTGAATTCAGGGGCCTTCATTGCACATAGGTTAAATGAGGTGACACATGAAGTGACTTCTCTGACAACTGTGGCTATATCAAATCTATGCTGGAACATGTGTGCATTAGCAGATGGGACTTGATACACCTATCAGACAAGAAAACTGTTTTCTGGTTTATGGCTATACACTTATTTTTTCTCCAGGGAAATTCACTGCAAGTATTATGGTGCAAAAAGGACATTTATATTTCAGAGACAGTGCTGTGACTAGCAACACTTTAAGAGATAACACGCTTTACCCATAGGTGCTTCTCATAGTTCACTGAAATGTGGATGTCTGTTACAATAGATATTAAATATTTTTCTTCCTCAGTTTACTCACACAATCCATCAAAAGTTGTCATCAGCAAATATGACTATGTTAACCAATCCCAGCCCTTCCCCATGGAGCAGAGGTGCCCAGAAACTGACAGTGATGTTAATACTGGCTTTGACCGAGATAAATTCTGACACAACTTCAACCATATATATAATTCTCTAAAGATCCTGATAGACAGAACCTATTTTATGTTCATAGAGCACCAAGTGCACGCTGTCATTTTGAAAGATTTGTTAGCCTCAAGTCATCCTGAGCCATCATGACAAAAAAAGGCAATTGTATAGAGTACAAGAAGCCTGGAATGAAGGAAAATTGATTTTTAAAATGGAACATAGTTACTTAGTATCCTCATCTTTAAAAATTCAAAATGCTCCCTAGCTTGTTTCCACATAATTATTATAAAAATACTTTTTTTGCAGAAAACTGTTGATAAAAATGGAACAGGTAACTGTAGTTATGTGGTAGATAGGTAGGAAGAGAACGTCCCTATGCTCTAGAACTAGAATTTAAATTGTCAGTTTTTGTGGTAGTGGAGAAAGGACAAGATTTTATTCTAAAGGCATTCATACATAATTTGAATTCACAGAGATGCAAGAAAAAATTCCATCTGGTCTCACTGATTTTCTGTTCTATTCCTCCTATTTCAACTTACATTTTCAGTTTCATGTCTGCCTGCAGATTTTGTAACTTACTTTTGATCTGCCACATGAATTGTGTACTGGAGATTCTATTTTTATTGGCTCCTGATCTTTATGTAACTAATTCATGATATTTTAACTCCTGTCAAATTTCAGATTAGCTTTCATTGAAAGGGGACACAGACAGCATCAAATTGCATTAAAGACATTATTAACTATTTCTGAAAATACGTCTGTTAGGGTCGTAGAGGGCAGGGAGCATAATGCATACTCCATTATCCACTACAATGTACTTTGGATTTTCTCCTAGATAGTATCAGCACCATGTTGAGGTTGAAGTATTTTTTGTAGCCATCTGAGAAAAACATCATTGTGCTATGCACAGAAAAGCCTTGTTGTAAATGAAAAAAGATTATATGGCAAATTCAGCTTTAATAATGAGAAATATGAAAGCATGAGCTTTAGTAACATTATTTGGGAGTTCATAATAGAATCGATAACAGAAGATTTAAAATATTTCTTTGCTTTTCATTTTATACACTGTGGCTGGGCTGCACTGTCCTAAAACAGGGAATATGGATAACTTCATTTCTTGGCAGTGATGGCTAAAATCAAATCCTCAGCAGCATACCTACTGATATTGTTTCAAACACCTAACTAAGCATTATTAATCAGAACACATCCCTAGTATTAAAATGGCCACCCCTTACTTTTCCCTTTGGAGCTGTGCCTCTGCTTGTTTTACCTGCACTCTGGCTGCTAGGATACAGTGGGTTACAGGAAGAGAGGGGAAGACACGAAGAGAGCAGAAAGGAATCAGCCTTTGTATTTTCATCCTCTACTCCTTCCTTCCTCAGCTGTGCAGCTTTAGAACTAAAAGAACAGAACACATTATCTGTACTCCTGCAGTCAACACTGATCCTTTCTTACGACTTTCTGAGACCACAGTTCCCACTCCTAATGTGACAGGGAAGCAGAAGGTCCACACTGCATCATCTCAGGGAGCCCAGGGGTCAGTGAGAATGACAGTGTCGTATTTTACAATTGCCTTAATGTTTTTCCTCTCCTCTGCCACATCTCCCACAGTTCTTTTCGGGTCTGCTTTGCTTCTCAGTGGCTCTCAGCCCCCACTTGCACCTTTCATGCAGCTAGCTTTGAAAAAGAACACATCTGGGTACAACTTCATCCTTTTTTCTCTTCTTCTGAGGAGTCTTCTCTTCCTCTCTTCCCAGTACTCACAGAAGCAAGGTTTGCCTTTCTGTCTGCTTTTTTTTCACAGAATTACCTTTAGCTCTTTTCTGACTAGAACTTCACTATGTTTGACTTGCAGTTTCTCAGGTAACAGCCCACTGAACATTCCAGTGATATCAATCAACAGGATAGCCTCACGCTCCCTACTCATCACTGAATATGAGCTAAGGTCCATACTGCTGCCTAACACCTGGATGTGAAACACTGCACCAAGTGCACAGGCAGTAAGTGCACAGGCACTTAGTTCTGGAAAACAGTGTATGGCCACATGGAGTACAGAAACTAACAGCTAGCAAAAGAAAATCCCAAATGTCTTCTAGGAGAGGGACATCATCTTCTACCCCTTACTCACTTGCTTATGAGAGATCCTGGACAGATCCAACTGCTCTGACTCCTTACACTGGGAGTTTCTGCATGAGTCACTGCACAGATAAAACATCATGAACTACAAATTGCTGTCTTGCTGCTTTGGCTTTCCTATCATTCTGCTCAGTTTTTTGAGATAGGGTAAATAAATGATCCTGTGCTTATAGTTGACAAGCACAGAGATACTCCAGAACAGGTGTTTTAACTGTGCACACACTGACTCCACAGCAGATCCCTACCTGTCCTGTGTATCATACAGATCACATACTTGTTTCAGCAAACTACGATCAGTTTTCCCATTTCTTGCATGAAAATTTTGGCCCACTTTAGGAAATAACTTTTTGATACATAACAAGCATGTGTGCACATTATACTGAAGTATATTCTTTTTTAATTGTAATTTATTTTAACAAAAACTAAAGAAGTGAAAAACTAAAAGCCACTATCAAACATTGAAGGGCTGCTCAAAGCATCCTGGAAACATTAACAGACAAAAGATCTTCCAACAAATTGGGTTGGACTAGATGACCTTTGAAGGTCCCTTGCAAATTAATACATTCTATGATTCTAAGAAATCTTGTTTCAGAGAAAATAAAAATGTGCTAGAGACAAGAAGCCAGATACATGGAATACAATTTTGTGGGATTTTAGTTATGAATAATAAATAAACCAATTAATTTCTCAAAAAATAAAACTCTCTGTTGCAAGCCTTACGCATATGTTCTAGCAGTGTGCTTTATTTAATTCCACAGATGTAATTAAATGTGTCACTCATTTGTTCTCCATTATGGTATTTCAGTTAAACAAACAGCTTTCAGACTTCATTTGCAAGAAAGCTACTTTGAGCCAAGAATTTGCTAACTTCAGAGCAATAGCTTGAGAGGTCTTCACAGGCATTTAGCTGTTCTGCCATCTCTTTACAAAGAAATTGGGACTAAACAGCTATGCACATACACATGTGTAAGTACCAATTTATCACAGCATTAGCACGCAATAAATTGACAGATTCCTACCCCCCCCCCCCATACTCTGTGATAGATGATGCCTTCAGGGCAGTTCCTTCAATTCTTAATAGTTTATAATATATATAACCCTGCCTCTGGTTCAGCTATGCTCAGTGGTTTAATTTCATTTGTACAGTTGGAAAACCTGTGCTTCTGGCAGCTATGTAAAGCAGTTTGTATCTGTGAATGACTGAAATGGAAAAGAGGGGAAGGGCATAAAGAAATTGTGCTGGGGAGTGGAGCACAACAGTTAATTCTTGGGTTTTAATAAACAATTCCAGAAATCCAGCCCATCGAGGAAAGTCTCTTTCATGTTACAAGTGATGTGGCTTGACTGGGGTGGAATTCAGCTCAGCCATCATCTGTCTGAAAAACCCCATTTATAAACAGGGTGGCAATTGCAAAATGAATGCTGGGAAGCATTTTTTCAGAGAGAAGGCTATTGAGAAGGCTGCACTGCAGAAAGAATGCACTGTAAGCAGAATTATCTGTCACAAGATAACTCACTGCAAGGTCAAACATTGACCTCGCACTGATGAGGCAAAAGAGGCTCTCAGGAGGCAATAGAAGAGGAGTTGTTTGAAGGTGGAACTGGGCCAGATCAGCTTCCTTCAGAAGACTACAAGCCACTGTCATTGCTTTCTGAAAGGATCAGCTACCAACACAGGACACTTAGAACCTTTTAGGGTTTTTAATCCTGTTGTGCCAAAAGTCAAGATTTTCCCATCTCTCTCCTACTTCACTTTGTTCTCAAGACCTCAGGAAAGCCTGCTCTGAGTAATTTTTCACCCATACCAAGTATAAATCAACTAGAACAATATAAATATGAGGCACCAGAATAATTAAGTGATCAGCCTTTAAGAATTTAGAACATGCCTAGGATGAACTGGAGAAAGCTACCTCGTTCCTCTTAGCAGACTGCTAACCGGAATTTCCAGTTTCCTTATGAGTTTATTTGAAGTCCTGCAACATCACCCAAAGCAACATATGTTCCAGTTTCTCCATAAACAAATGAGTGAAAATTTTTCTAGAGTCATCTTCCCAAAGGTTTCTGCTGCTACACAAGTCCTTCAATATCCCACATGATTCATGACTCTAAAAAACCCAAAAGAATGTTCATTTCAGCTCTACATAAAGCCTTCAGCACACAGGAGCTCAGTGAGTCACATAGTTCTGTCCTTCACCTTCCTGAGATGAAAATCACACCTAAAATCAAGTATATTTGAAGACATCTGTGTATCTAGCTGCTATTCCATCTACAGCAGGACAAGAGAATTTTTCATCTTTAGAGAGTTCTCAGTTATAAAACTAATGATGCATTTGCAACACTAAAATCAACTTCCAAAATTACTATCTGTGTCTTTGATTACAGCTTTCTTCCAATTAGGTAATGAAGGAAGTAATTTCTGTTTTTTAAAAGAAATTTGGGTTTGTTGATTAAATATTTACTCTTGCTAAAGACTGACTTCTCCCTAAATGTAGAAGATTTTAAGATTGAAGCCGAAAAAGGCCAAACAAAACTGTTTAGAGACAGAGTTTGAGTCTGTAAACAGCAAAGGTATTTATTTTCGGATCCGGGGAACCCCCAGCTCGTGCTGGACAAAGAGTTCCAAAGGTTAAGGGAAAGGGTTAGGATATTTATACAGTAAAAGGGTAGGTTACATCATCCTGACATACATATTCATAACAGGTGGAGTCTGGGCGGAGTTGTCTTTTTGGGGATGTGTTCGGGGGTCTTTGGGGGTCTTCAGATGAAGTAACGAAGTCTTCCTCAGGGTTGAACTTTTTACCTTTCTTGCTCTTGATGACTTCATCCCCTTGTTATAGAGGATAATTGGACCCTTGCAATAAAACTTCCCCTTATCTGCTAGTTCTGGCAGCCTCATCCTGCCTTTCGTGCCGGTGTTTACACTCCCCCAGTGCCCAGCTGTCTCAGTGGTGCCAGGACTTACACTTCTAATTATCTCCAAGACAGAAGTTAATCCCGTTAGGGTCTAGACATGTCTCATCTGCTTTTGGTCACTTCTTTCTTAGTTTATCCCTGAATTCTACTGGTTATGAACACAAATTCATTAACATATATTACAAGTTCTAATTCTACATAAAGTAAATTCACACAAACAGTTTGGCCTGATCCACTCTCTTCTTCAAGATACAAGAGATCTTCTCCCTTAATCTGTATTCCTCATACAATTTATAGATCTTAATTCTCTGCTTTAACCCAATTGCAAATCATAACTAAAATGCTTGGACAGAACATGAGTTAACTACTGGCCAGGGAAAAATCCTAAAATTCAATTTCAGGCACTGTAAAAATAAAATGCTACCTGGAAAAGAAACTGAACATTTCACAGGGAAAAAAAAAAAAAAAAAAAAAAAAAAAGAGGAAAATAAAAAAAATTTGGAAAAAAATTTAAAAAAAAAAAAAGGAAAAAAAAGTGTATACTATTAAATAAGAAATTGCCCAAGTTGTAACGATTCAGATGGTTGAATTTAATTATTTCTGTTTGGGGGTGGAGGCTGCTCTTTCATTTTTCAAAGTAATTTGCTATAGTCTTTTTTTATATTATCCTCCAATAGATCTAACACGGATGTCATTATAAATCATAATTCTGTAATTACAAGTTTTAGTGGGGAAATGACATATAATTAGATGTAATTATGCTCAGTATATAAATGTAAGATTATAAATTAAAATTTACAGAAAACCAATCAAGAAAGAAATAAAATCACAAGAAAAAAATTTAAACAAGTCCATGGGGCAATAAATTCAACAGCAAAAAAGAAAATCTGGTAAACAAAGTAAAAAATCTCATGCATCTTTACTATTATTGACATTTTAAAATACTTGCAAGAATATGATGAGATCAGATAACTCAGCAGTCATTAGATTAAAATATTTTTCATATGAATCCCTGTCCTTCTTCCAACAGAAGCATTTTTATTAACCAGGCAGTAAAAGTCCCTGCATTTATTCATCACTGATGAAAAAGCAATACCTTTTGCCTTTGGATGTTAAACTTTAAAATCTTTTACTGCACTGCAGAATGTACAGCCAGAATCCCATCTTTCCTATAAACATTTAGGTTCTGGATCCCTTTGGAAGGCAATGTAGTTGTCTGGTTTGACACAACAGACACAGAGAGCTTAAAGCTTCTCCCCTTGTAATTGGCAATGGTACTTCTGAGACAAATCATACCAAAAAGTCCCACAAAATTAGAGGATATTAGGAGTCACCCCATTGTATTTGATGGAGTTAGGTCAGGCTCAGACACAAGCATGTGGTCTAAAAGCCACAGGAAGGCCCTGGCTCTGCACTGCATCATTTAGTACCTTACCACTGCAATCAGAAGCTTGCAAAAAAAATTTGGGCTTACTCTTTAATGTCTCTTTGGCAACGACTGGGAAGGATAAACAGTTTTTGCCTCTTCTTTTATTGCTGACATTGTCAGTTATAATGACAGTGAGGTGCAGAAGTCAGCACTTCATTAGGAAAGCAAAGGGGAATAGATTTTCAAGTATTTCTTGTTTAAAATATGGGGCATCTATCAATCCCTAAACCTATGGGACTATGCTACTGCTAACCTATAGGTCTTAAAAAGCAATTTTTTTTTTAAAGCTTAAAAAACACATTTTAGGGGGGGTTAGCTAACTGTGAAAGTACCATTTGATTTAATGACTTTTAAATAACTTTTGAAAGGTGAAATGAAGGATGTTTTACTTCCCTGTGTCTACAAGAGATGCCAAACACTCCATTTCTCAGGCACTACATGTGGTCAAGATGCTCATTCTTCATGCAAGTAGTTTCAGTAGCAGTCAGGGCTTTTCACTGTATTCCTGCACCTAACAGTCTCTTCTGGAGTATTCAGCCTATAGTACTCGTGAATTCTTATGTGTTACTATTGGTAGGAGTTTAAGACACCTGGATATTACTACATTCAGTATCATTTAAATAAATAAAAGCTGTACCCCGTAAAAAAATTAATTATGGAAACATTTTATAACTATCCTTGGGGATTTTGAGGTAGAAGGAAACATTTGCTTCCAAGACCAAAATGTGCAAGTTATCATTCTGTGGCAGCGTGTGGGAGGCTGTTGGTAAAGTAGCAGATGCATGTTAAAAATCCAATATGGGCTTGAGGAAAACATTTTTTATTTCCCATAGAATAATTAATCATATGCTCATAGCCAGAATATCCACAGGGCTCTGCTCACCAAGGAAATCAAAGCCATTTTCATACTACAAGCCCATATACCAACATTATACAAGGCAGAATGTGAGATGGCTGTTGTTGAAGTGTAATTAGTGTAAGAAGTAATTAGTAACATCTTATGTTCTTATTACACTACACACACAAAAAACAGCTTTACCAGCTCTCTTTATTGTTCAGGCACATTTCCTTGGATGTTCTTTTGTAGAATATATTGTTGAATTTGGGTATCTGAAAAACTGATTTGCTAAAAAGAGGCAATATATTTGCCCCAAGGAAAAATTCACTGTTCATTTTACCCATGCAAAGCATGGTTTTAACAAAAAAAAGCCAAATCAAACCTAAAAAAAAAAAAATACAAAAACAAGCAAACAAAAAAACCCCCACCAAATCTTATGCAGCAGAAACCAAAACCATTAGAAGATCAAAACCAGACCACATATTCTAGAAGTTGATATTTAAGTTTAGGCTTGGTCTGAACTCAGATTTAACAGAAATAAGAATACTTAGAACTACTGTCCACTTAGTCATATCCAAACTCGAATGAACACCCTTAATTTAATTTAAATTAAATTGTACATGACATTTCATGTTAAAAGCCAGAACTTGCTCCTGTGTAGCCAGCTACAGCTTTTAACATACCACAATTTTCATCAAATCCATACATCTTTTGAATTTTAAAAAGGGGTGGGCAGTAAATTTTTGGCTGTTGACCAGTTAAGTAAAAATCACCAAGATCGCTGTGATTCTCTCATGCTGGAGTTGAAAAGGCTACTAGGTTGCTGAGTAAACAGTTCTCTTGTCTCTCCTACCTGCACACGTTTCCTGTATTTATTCTCGGGTTTAATTCTTCTTTCATATCAACACCCACACTTGAATCAGCCCACCCACTTTTCATCTGGCAAGCAGTCATTCTTTGCTCCTTAAAACATGCAGCTCCTTGGTGAAGAGTCCCAACACTGTTCTCCAAGGGTATTCTCATCCTTCCCTCTGTGAACAGTGCCCCACTAATTCATATCTATTTACAAATGGAATAAATGTCCATGCAAGAATGAAGAAATGTGAACATGTAGTATTGCCTAAAGAGTGCTGTTGGTTTTTCCATCTATATTCCTTCTCAGAGAGTCAGTTCTAGCTGGGGATTTGTCATGTACATAATATAGATCATGAAAGACAGGAGAGCAAAACCACATTTGAAAAAGGAAGGAGTCCTGGAAGTAAGGACTTGAGCTATGCACCTGATTTTGTACTCCACGCTGGTTTCTGTCTTTCATGGATAAGATCAATTTAGCTTGACATCAGCGTAAGATACATTCACTTCATCAAAAGATTTCTGAGAACGAAGAGGAAAATCCCCAGACTCTGACTTCTTAGAAATTTTAGCCAAGGTAATGCTCAAAAGCAAAGGGTTACATAGGAAGAAGGAAAAGCAGAGAGTACCAGAGAGAAGAGAGCTCTGCAGCAGCAGGTTCCTTTGTGCCATTTCCTGCCAAGTTTTAGTCAAGAAAGCAGTATAAAGAAATATAAACTGTTGGAAAAGAGACAGAAAACACTTTTTTCCTCTTGCTATAGAACTCATTCTGAAACCAAAAAATATACTTAAATCAGGATATAAAATATAGTAAAATCTTGCCTGTATAAAGATAGTTCACATGGTGTACGGCTTCAAAAACCAAGAGGAAAAATGAAACAAGAAATGCCAAATTGCTAAATTCAGTCAACAGCATGGCTCTGCCAGTGATTTTACTAGTTTCTTCTCTGATTTTGTACCTCAAGGTGTCTGCTAACTTAAAGTCTCCGTGGCCAGCTGCACCTCTTTAAAGAAATATTATACATAAAAAGTGGTATATAAGCAAGAGTTCCACTACAAATCTAAGGAGTTTGATAGGTAAAAGGGCAATTAATCTTAAATTCTTGGTGGTTAGGAATTTATAAGTGTTCTGTTAACAACACTGCCACATGCAATGTGCAATTTTTACTTAAATTCACCTTCCACAGGCCATCCACTAAACTAGTACAATGACAGACAACTCAAAATACTGAAATTACTTTATACAACCATTCATTCTGGCAGACAAACTTTTTTCAGGTGGCCTTTGTCTTCTGGGTCTCTCAAGTTACTGAGAGTCAGTTCTGCAGCTGACTTTATCAGAAAGTAACAGGGAAAGAAACTGAGAGGATTCCACACTCAATTCTCAAGACAAAATAGAAGGTATCCTTGATTAAAGCTCTCTGTTGGAAGAATTTCCTTTAGTATGGCATATCAGGAACCAGCTAATGGCACGTCCCAGTCACACTGTACAAAACACTCAGGGCTTTCCTCAACCTCCTCACGTTATTTGGTTTAAGTTAATGACTTCAAACTAATTAAATTCAATAAACCGTGGCAGATTAAATAAAAAACAATCAAAGTAAACAAATTAATGGCTTCACACACATCTATTGTTCTGGGTAACGGAATAAAAGGAACTAGATTATGAGAGTAAAAAAAAAGTGAATAAAAAGGGAAAAACCCTTTAGCGGCTGAGACACGTTACAACTGAGATTAACTTTTCTGACTGTTCTGCAAAATAGACTCTGTATCAGCTAACAAGACAATCTAATGAGACCTATCAGGGGACTGTTATAACAAGATTAGGAGAGGGACCAGCAGTGAGGCCGTTTCTGCACAATCAAGAAAAGGATTTGTATTTAATTAACAGGCAGTTATCTCACCAGTCCATTCCTAAGGAACAGTCTGATATAGGCAATAAGTCTCCTGAACCAACTGGTCATCTCACCTCACAGACAGTTTTAAAAGAATAAATCTGTGATAACCCTTTGTTGATTACTGTGAAGCTATATTAGAATGAGCATTTGGTTTGCACTAAAGTTAAAATATGTTAGATTTAGCCCCTTCCATTCTCCTCCTAAATAATCCTTACCCAGGACAAAACATAGACATACACTTAAAGTTAACGTGTATAGTTAAGTCATAAATGCAATGGGATGAAGACTTTGGGGTTTGTCCTGAATCCAATCCAGGATCCAATCTCAGCATGTTCATGGTGTACTGCAGAAAATTAACACTCCCATCTGTACAATGGGTGCAATGTGGCACGGGGATTAACTCCTAGAGCCTAAAGATACCTAAAGGCACCTGACAGTAGCAAAAATAATCTTGTCATAATAAAATTAGGAGAATCCCATGAGAATTAAATGCCACAGAAAGATTAGCTTCAGTACTGGGATTAAATGTCACAAAATTACAGAATTTTTATTGTACCCTGAAAGACACTGGGCAGTTCTTTAAAATTACTTCACATGTAAGTACAAAACAAGCAATGTTGAAATATTTGGAGAGCAAGCACCTAAACACTTCTGAAGAGTTCCTGAACTTGAACAATTTAAAACAAGCATCATTCTGTACAGTTGACTGATCTAAAACAGACTATTGTAGTCTAAAAGTAAGAAAGACTATTGTATTCATCCCTAGATACAAGAACAATAAAAGTGCAGTGATAGTAATTCTTTAATTCATGTTTATTCAGAACAATTGAACCAGAATGCTCTGAACCTCAGGCTCCTTAAGAAACAGGAAAGTTATTACCCAGGCAAAAAAAAAAAAAAATCTTGTTCCCTCACCTATGCTGGAAAAATATAATAAACAACTTGCCAGTCATTCCAACAGAAAAATGGCAAATACAAAACCCTCCTATTGCTTATCTCTGCTGGAACTTTCAGGTTTATTGTCATTTCAATTGTCATCTTATTTGTTCATTTACTTAAAATCATTATAATTGAGCAGTTAATTAGCACCTAAAGCTTTCTGATGATATTGAAGCCCTAAACCTAGTCACTACAAAGACAATAAAAAAACTACATAACTACATAACTATTGTTATCTCTAACTTTCACTATTAACATTGCTGTCTCTGATTTTAGACTGTCTTAATATGGCTGACAGGCTCATGGCTATGACAGATCTTTTCAAGCAAGAACTTCCTACAATATCAGTCCTTTAGTTTACTCTATGTCCCTCTCAAAGGTTTTGATTCAGTTCACAAATTGGGGTATTTCTTTCAAAGTTGTCACTGCAAGGTGCTGTTCAGTAGTAGCAGCATTTAGCATAGTTTAATAATCAGACTCTACTGCACTGAATGGAAAAAGCAAAATACCTCCAGCTGCAGAATTCAATAATCACACATACCTCCCTATCACACACAGACTATCAAGCTTCAGATAGTCAAAAAAGTTTTTGTAAGAAGTTATTCCTGAAAGCTTTTATAAATTAAAACTATAGAAGACCTGGCATAAGCCTTCATGCCCTTAGCTGACAGCAATAGCTGACCACTCCAGACAATCGCACCTTCTATCTGACTGAGGCCACAGAGACAAAATTTTCCAAGTCTCCTTTAGACAAGGGCATTTTCCCACTTGGAAAAGGGCCTTACTGCAAACATGCCCAACATAACCACTGACTTCTTATCACCACCACTGTTCTGTTCCCTCCTCACAGCTTCATAACAGTTGAAAAAAGGCTCAGCCCTTTGGCTCTGTGGCCATGAGGTGCTCCAGGTGCATGGGGAATCATGAACCAGCTCCCAGCCACAGTCTGAAGCAAGCTGCAAGCCATTACCATTCTGAGCAGATCCCTCCCTCCTACCTTCTAACACGATATATTGATCAGTGGAGGCTTGTACTCACCGGAGACCTGATTTCACTGCCTTTAATGAATTTAATTCTCTTAGGTCCAGTTTAGTAGCTTGACACCTTTTTACTATATAAAGCCAATCTTTTGCAGGCTTAATTTTACACAGTTTGATCATTAACAATGTGCTGCTCCAAAGGTCTTTGAGTTCATCCAGAGGGACTTCCTCCATCCCCCTACTTGGGGTTGAACATCAGAAATCTTATGAGATTTTTTTTCTTGGTTTCAGACTATCCAGAGCATAAAGAGTTAGTCTAGAAGAAGTGAAAATTTTATTTAATGGAATCCAAGCTTATGGAGTATGGGTTCTGAGAGTTTATTTAGTCTAGCAAAAAAACACTTTCAATGCACATCTTCTACAAGACTTGGAACTGTACTGCAGCAGGCGTGACAACTACTATTGTGACTGAACAATGAGACAAGTAAAATACTGTCTGCTTTTCATTACAGCACCTAATACCATCACAAGCTGCTTTTACCCCTTTTTGTAACACTGCTATAATTCTGTCATTCAGATACTCCTCTGTTCAGAAGAAAATGGACAGTGCTGATAAAAAACTGCTAGCAGCTCAGCAGAAATAAAAACTGTATCCATCACTTACATGCATCTCATGATGATTAAGAATCTGGAACATACAGAATAAGCCTTTCAAAAATTTCTTTTGGGGTAATTCCACCAAAATAAATTGAAAAAAAGTGGGGAAGAAAAAAAATGCCTCAAATTTTGCCAGAAAATAGCAAGTCAGAAAAAAAATAACCATGTTTTGCATATATGCAATGTTTATTTCCAGAACTGTTCCACAGCATAATGTATCCAGTTCACAAATGAACAGACAGCACTTGGCTAGCTTGGAAGTTTACTGGAAAGTCAGTATGTAGCACGTATATGTAAAAGACACAAACACAGACATTTTCATGTCTATCACTAGATGTATGAATGTATTTAGAAGCTTGACATCTGATAGTAATAAAGAAAGAAAAAGAAACAATTAGTGTATTTCTGAGCAATTAGAACATACTGTACCTGTCACGCTTGTTAACAAGAAGAGTACAGAAAACATTTTACATGTTTCATGAACATTCCACACCACCTGGATTATTTAAACATAGTGTATCTCCTGGATGGCAACAAAACTACTGCTTCAATTTCATGTTTACACCACCTGAGTAAATTACACTGTAAATCCTACCTTGCTGTTTTACTCTTTTTCATTTATGAGAAATACAAAGATTGTCATATTATAATCTTGTAACATTAATAGAAGTATTCCCACCCAAGTTTACACATGGACAGGTGTTAACAAACTCCCTAATCTGCTTTGTCAGCAGACTGCAGCAAGAACCTGGCATTTTACATTTCCAACTAAGTTTAGAAAAACAGTATGTAATGGGATATTATATATTCTTTACATTGCAAGAAATGCCTGTTTTCTTCAACTTATTCAACACGTTTCACTAAAGTCAGTAGTTTAGACTACATGATATAATTTGTGACTTTTCTCTGATGCACATTGTGGGCCTTTCTGAGGGTAAACTAATCTCCTATAACTTACCAGAAAACAACCAAAAGACAGAGACCCTCACTAAAAAGGGAACAGCCACCACCTAACCCAGGTTGGGTGAGCCAACTTGATTTCACCTGGAACATTCCTCCTAGTGTGGCAATGGAAGAAGAAAGACAAAGATTCCCAGATCAGTTAGTGACAGGGCTAGAAATATTTCTCCCTTCTCTCTGAGAAATACAGAAAACACCAAAAGCATCACTAGGCTTGTGACTTAAACACTTTGTTTTACAGACAGTGATGCCAGCAAGTAGAATTACAAACAGAAAACTAAGAACTGCTGCTCTTCAGAAAAAAATACAGACATTAAAACAGTCTGCTGAACAGTTAGAAAGGTATACAAATGGGAATCACAGCAGAATGGAAAAATATGTCTATTCAATTACACATTAGCTATAGGTCCTTTACTAAAACCAAACAAAAAACCTAAATGTAAATATTTTGTATTAAAGAATAGAGAAGGGAAAAAGTACTTGCAACTACAGAAATGTTAATAGGAACTTAACAGGAATCTGGTTCTGTTACAAACTCCTCTGCACTTCTGCATGTAAAGCAATCAAACAGAAAGACAGAATTATATTTTCGTCACTCTTTTCCAGTACAAAAATTGCAAGATACTAACTCTAATTTTAATTCTACACCTTTAAAATTCATTCTTAAGAGCATTTAAATTATTTTTTTCATAGAATTTGAAAAAGGTTACAATCGTAGTAATTAAATAAAATAGCAACATGATAATAAATAAAACTGTTATGCAAAGCACAAGGTCACATCACCAGCAAATTGGGGAACTCCAATCTTACATCACTATTTCCTTACAACATCATCAGACATGCAGCAGATCACAGCCTACAAAAAGAACAGCTATTTCACAAGTTTGCTATACCCTGATTTTTTTTACCCACTTTTAAATGTTCATTCCAATTCAGATGTCATACAGGATCAGCAATTTTTTTAAAAAGAGGCAAATCTTAGTGTCATGGATAAATACTGAACAAGCAAGAAGAGATTAAGCTTTTCACATGCAAGACCTGACTATGTCATTGGTACATAGTGTTTACACGTCTTCAGTGCTTATGAGATGTAACCACTCTTCAGGGTGGAGATGACTGAAAACCTGAGTTTTGGAACATGGTCATGTCTCCCATTACAGCAAGGACATCTGCTGCAGCTGTTTGATTTTGTACTCAGGATATGGGCAGGATATGGCTTTGTAAAATGATGACAAAAGAGACATAAAAAAGAAATTTGTGATCCAAGCCTCTGTGACCTTTTTAGGCAGTCAAGGTGCAGTTATCATCTGTTAAGATTAGCAATGAAGGCATTCAGAATTTATATTATGAAAATTCAGAAAATAACATTCTGAATAGCTAGATTCTCACCAGGAGAAAAGGAATCAATTACTCCTTTTGACAAAGGCTGTAGTAATTGCTCTTGAAATAAAGTACATCATACCCAACACAGAATTTAATCTTTTAGACTGAGCAGGATTACAGGTCCTGAAATACTGTATGCATATTTATCATACTACTGTTGTTGCAGAAGAGAGTATCTTATTTGGTCTAGACAGATAAGTCACAGAATAGTTTCAGATTTTGTCTGATGTTTAGACCTTGCTGACCAGAAGAATCTGAACAAGCTGCCAAGCAAATATGGTTCCAGTGTACAGCTATGCTTTAGCACCTCTTTCAGTGATACCTCTGGTTTGTGAAAATTTGTTCATTTCTTCCATTTCCCTTAATTTCAAAATGAAGTAGAATTCTCTCCAAACTCAACAGGAAAAAAATACCTAGAGATGCAAGTAGTTTTCATAGTGGACATGGTTTATTTTAAAAATATTTTTCAAGAAACCTTAAATAGAAATATTTTGAATTATTCTTCTTATCCTGTTTCTTCCTTACTTTTTTTAAATCCAACCATACAGTATTATTTTAACTTCTAGTTCAAATGCATGTGACTTTTACAAGTTTCCAACACTGGAAACCAATGTAGAAGCCAATTTCTCAAAACATCATTGTGATTTTTGTGTTGCTCTTGCAGTCCATCATTCTACAAATTAATGTTTACTACAGATTCAATATGTGTGGCACAAGTTTATAGCAAATGCAAATCTTAAACAAATTTTCTTACATATCTACAGGGTGGCACATAACCTGCAAGGAAAACATGAAAACGGATCATTCAGAGAAGTATTTTACCACTGTGCACAGTAATCTGATCAGGAATATCATGTTTCTACAGAGTTGGAAATAAACGTACAACTTGTAGTTTATTTATCCAGTATTTTCATTTTTCATTGTTCCCCTCTTCCAATTCTATAATCTTAGACTTTTTAACACTGCCTGGCTCTGGTTTACAATGTGTGCAGTATATTTTACAAGGTGCTCTGATTTACAGAACTTCTGTTAGTAGTGTAACAGGCACCATGCAGGCAGTCATCATTTTAGCTAAGCAATTGATCTACAGTTAAATTATTCCAGCAATTTCACTTCCAACAACATAAATTGCAAGCTGCTGAGTCACAAACCTTTATTCTTCTATTTGCCATAAATCCAGTACGTATAGTTACTATTTGAGATTTCAAACTCTCCTGGCTAACAGTAACAAGTGAGTGACATGTTACATCCAGCCAGGATCTTTGTTTTATGATGTCCAAGAGACCAGCTTTGTGGAAATTCAGCAAGCTATCCAGCCACATGCCTCTTTCAGGCACTGGTGTTGACATGGCCATATGAGCAGGGTTATCCTTTTGTAGCCCACCACCAGTACAAGGTGAGGGGTGCAGCACTTAAGCTGATGGAAGGATGAAGGAACACACACTACTTCTCAACATCAAACCAGTGCAGGATTGATGGTACAGCTGATTGCTCTGGGTACAAAATATAAACAGCACAAACTCTATGCCAACTGCCTAATGTTCAGTTTCATCCAACTTCACCATCATTCTCCTTTCTCCTGACAAATAGCACTTACTGTCCTGTATGTACCCATGCTATAGTTGAGCAGACCAATCAACCAACAATAAGTGTTTACATAAAACACTTCAAAGCAGAAGATAGTCACAGACTCAGGGAATTCAGAACTGACGTCTGTCTTCGTGTTTAAAATTTGCAACAGCAGTAAATAATTCAGAGAGTGACTAATTAATCCTGCAATTTGCCCCACAGTGTAATCAGCCTCTTGCAGAAGGGAATCACTGAAGTGGTCTTTGCATGTGTAGGAGCCACTGCAAACAAACCTTTGTTAAATGACATAACTACAGGGGAAAGACAGAAGGGGATAACTGTAGTCAAGTGCACATGTGATATTTTGCTCTCCAAGATTTTAACCTGAAACTAATAGTGCAAGTAAAACTGTCACCTTCCTCTTAATGGCATGCTACAATATCATTTATATTAGTTTTCTCTTAGGGATAATAAGTGTTATACTGTACAGGGGCTGGTACAGAGGAATTCCATAGAACTTAGAGGCTTATAACTCCTTTTATAAAAGTAATCACAGTAGAGCTACAGTCATATAGCCTAACATTACAGTCATGTGAGATTTCCCAGCAGGGCTTACTCCTGTGAACAGTCTAGAAGAACACAGGTTACATGTTCTCCAGATACTGTATTCTGAAAACTGATTTGGACATATCTAAACAGTGCCAGACAAAACATTTTGGCCTATGACAAGCCTGAAAAGAGAAAAACCTCAGACCTCCAAGAATCAGAATAGTGCCAACACTTTTCACTTCTCGCTTATCTGGCTGCGTGCTTCAGTCTTGCCACAGGCTTTTCACCAACAAAAACCATTCAAGAAAGATGTGAAATATTTCAAACAAAGATTGCAAAACAGGAAATATAACAGGATTTTGCTTCCCATTTTGAAAAAATCAGTCACTGCACCCATACAATTTTGGAGAAAAGACAAACTCTTCTTTGAATACCACTTACCTTCAACAAGAATGTGTAAAGTCTGAACACAGTCCCAGTGTAGATGAAATGCTGTTTGCAGTATTATGCCTTTGGATTCACTCATATTCACAACACCAAACTTAAGAGTTTTGATTCAATGGTTTTCAAACATATAAGCAACACTTAACCTAGTAGTAAATAGTAAGTTATTAATGAATCTCATCACCAAATACATATTGCATCACCCAGTAATACTCTAGATAAGTTAAAAAAAACACTTCTTAGAATAAGAAAAATTACATTAAGTAAATCTACAAAAATACCAACATTACTTCAACACCAGTTTTAACAGGATGGCTTTAAGGATCAGGTTAAATGTTCATTAGGAACCCTGTAGGCTTTATTGGTAGACCTCCAAATAAAGTTAATGTCACCTTCTTAACATATATCAGTGAACTAGTGAGACTATGAAGACTTAAGTTTTCCTCCAACATTAAGTATAATAAATGTTAAAATTACAGCTGTCTTATTTTAAAATCTGGTTAAGAGCCAGCACATGAATTTTATCTGTTCTCTCACTGAGACTCATCTTCCAAGTGACAAAGTAACATGGTTTCATGCACCACATCGAAAATTAACCCAAAGAGACATACATGATTTCTTCTTTTTTCCTGCCATGAAGTAAATCTGTTTTCTTACATCAATACATTGGCAAGCTGTTCTTTCAAAAGGGCAAACATTTTTGCTGCCCAGTAAGACCACTGGATGCCAAGTAGTTTTTTCCTCTACCCGTCAGTCTCTGAGAGAATTACTGGGAACAGTTGGGATTAAATGACATCCTAGAGATGTGTGCCATTGGAGCAAAAACTAGGTCTCTCCCACACTGGCATACTATGAAGTATCTCCCTTCATATTAGTTGCACAGAATGAGACATAGAACCAGACTAGGCCACCACAAAATAATATTTCTGTGGTAGAAGAGATTTTTCACCTTTACCTCTGTCTCCTTTTTAATGCTGACCTACAGCAGTAAAGCATAGTGGCACAGATACAAACTGAAAACCACAAATCTGCAGGTAGAAAACCATCCTCTAAGACACCTGTGTTGTAGGACAACACATCCAGAATCGGGGTCACCTCTCCAATTTCCAAGTGTCCAATTTCCAAATCAGTATTTAAAGAAATTCCAACGTCATAAGGAGTTATAAAAAAAGACAGCAAATATTACCACCACATAATACCCATACCTTAGGACCAAAACCATTTAAATATCTTGCCTAAGGATGAAGACATTATTCTATTTGGAATTTCAGTATCCTGCTGATGTGGATGCATGGAAAGTATGAAATTGTCTCTTAATTCAGCAGAATATCAGCAGATACATAGCTGAGTGTATCAAAGCTATCTCCAATTAACAGAATTTCTCCCCACACACACCCCGGCTATCACCTATTCTGTTAAACACTTCCATCAGTATCTCTCTGGCTCCCCAGCTTAGTTTACCCTGTTAAAATGGGAATCAACAAAAAGCCAGGTCCCCAGTTTCTGTTTACACTGCTTAGTATGTCTCATGCCTGGCTCCACCAGTAAAATCTTATCCCGACTAAAAAGATAAAATGGTAATGCCAGACATCTAATGCAAATTGACAGCAAATACAACAGAATTCCAGGAAAGACCTGAATATCAAAAGGAAGGTCCCCAGTCACCAACTGCAACCCTCTGACAATAATTAATGGAAGGAAAAAAGTCTTCTACTATAAAAAACTCAGAGGAAAAAGGAGAAAGTGCTACAGCAGCGAAAGCAAAAGCAGCAGCAGCAGCAGCAGGGTGTATTCTAGGAGGGAAGCACACTAGGGGAGAAGCAGCCCAGGCCAGGGTGATGAACAGCCCCGAGGCAAGGGAGGGTCAAAAAAGTTTAATTGCTTTATTTCTTCTCTTAATAGCCTTTTCCCTGAAGTGACTCATTTGTTTAAAAATCTCTCCTCTTGAAACTTCTTTCCTATTACAAACTTCTCTTTTCAGCATGGTGTCATTTTTCCCCTGAAAGAAATCATTATAATTTGATTAAACCATAAAACCGGTTACCTTTTGCAATTTGTACAACTTATATGAACAGTGGCTGATACTTGCTCACAAATAAATTATAAAATAATAGTTACGGACCCTAACACCTGCCTACTCTGAGCAATAGATGTACAATGGTTTTGTACAAAGAATTAGGACTGCAACTTTACTGAAAAACCCTGCATGAAAACAGAGAAAAGCTCAAGGATTAGTCACTAAACTACACTATAATATCCGTTTGATATTACTGAAGCCAAGAGTTAATTGATAATTTGAAAGGCTCTGAGTGATATATGTTCAAGTTTGGTCATATTCACATCTTCAATTTTATAAAAATCGACTATGCTATCTAATGTAGGCATGATTTCATCCCATTAAGCAATCTATGCTGAAAGTAATTCTGGGATTATAAATCTAATGAGAACAAAATAGGTCTTACACTATCTGAGCTAAAATGTGCAGGAGAGTGGTTCTGAATCTTATATGTTGAAAGAATCTGCTATTAAGATACTACCTTCTCTTCCTTGTAAATACAGGAAAATTGAAGCCTGAGTTTTTGTTTTTGGTTTATTTAATTTAACATAAGTCCAAGAAATTGTGAATACATTGATTCAATAGGCAGCTATATTTCTTTATCAAATGTTTTCAACTGTAATTTTTTTATATTGCAAAGAGCTATTCAGAAGTAAGATCAGTTTTAAGTTAGCTGCACATCCACACAAGCACACAAGAGTGTTGTCCCATGGAAGGCCATTCACTCCTTCTTGCACAAAATCCAGCAGCAAAGAGAGGACTAACCCTGCCTTTGCTACATGTAAAGCTTCATATTAATGACTACACAACTCCTTCAGACACCATGGAAAATAATCCATAAAAACTCAAAGAGAGAAAGAACAATGCCAAAAATATTATAACACAAGCATAATGGTGAAACCCAGTTCCATTGCATATTGGGCTGAAATTTCATCAGTCTCATTAAATAAAGTTTAGAAAGATCAAGTGACATATAAATGAAGGTTGAAGCCTAAGTCTGACAGTACAAACTGACTGATGCTCACAGAAATAATCCATTTCAGAAGAATAAGGTCTTGTATCCAATTTATAAGAAGACAATATTGCCCACCTTATTTTTGACAAGGCAAAGAAGGCATCAGCAGTTCTCTGCACTAGGATAAAAGACGACGTTTTTAATGCAACTAGAAGCACAACATGAAGAGAAAAATATTCTTATATTTATTTTTATCCCTATATAGACAATAGAAAACAAGTTCAGCATCCTTCCAACTACTTACAGAAACATTATAAACACTACTGTGCTGCTTCCAAGGATAGTCAGTTTTCTAATGGTGACAGCAGTTGCTAATTTTCTAGCTACTTCTACAGAATGCTTCAAATTTATTTTAACTTTGACTAGTATCAGTATCTCAAAACAGAATGAATAATCTCAATGCCTTTATGAAGTAACACAGCACTCTGTCAGAGGCTGCTGATATTCTTTAATTCTTCCCATACAGGAAGAACACATTCTGAAGGAATTTAAGTGTAACTGATTTTATTAACACACTCCACAACTCCACATTCCCTTCCTTCCTCTGCTTCCACTCTGAAACCAACACTAAATATCTCCATCAATACATTTCAAAAATTGGCAACTTTCCACTGCCCAGCAGGTTGCTTGTGAAAAGATCAGGCAATACACAAAACCTTCAGAGCACAAAACACCACAAAAAACAATACAAATTTTTAAAGGTAACCAGAAAATGCCATTAAGAACAGACTGTTATAATTCTGAAGTTAATATTCTCTCTGGATTTCTCTAAGTATCATTTATTTAGTCTCCTTAATAACAGCTCAAAAATTCTTCAAGCATGTGGATTTTAAGTGATATAAAACCCTGAGTTAGAAATCACCGAGTTAAAAGTTTTGTAACTCTTTAATATAGCTGGAAACCTGCAATTCCAAATTGAAATTAATTTTAAAAAATAATAATAAAAATCACAAAAAACCCTGTAAGCAACAAACTTTACAGTGTATTTTCAATATATTGATGGTTATGTAGAAGTTAGAATTAAACTAGTACAAGCACTTTAACACTGCAAAATTAATTAAAAAGTTGATTTTCTCAAGAAAAAAGCTATGACTTCTGTTCTTAACAAAATAATGCTACTGTATCAGAGAAATTATTATTATTAAGAAAACCATCAGTAATTAGTAAACATCCATTTAATACACATCAGTGTATCAATAATGGAGTGTCTGGTGAAGAGCCAACAGTCATGGAAATTCTTTTTTGGAGAAAGCATGTGAGAGCTTCATAGGGAATGGAAGAAGAATCTAAACTGTGTTTTATCCAAAGTTCAACTACAATATAAAATTTAAAAGTGTATTTGGAACACACAGTAGGCAGGTAAGTAGTGATAGGCAAATTTTTCTCTTCTGCTGAAATGTTGTGATAGTCTCTTCAAGCCACTCTCACCATTTACATCAGAGATATCAGTGATTGCACAAAGACAGCTAAGCCTTCTGTACTAGTCTTAACAGTGCTCAAAGAAATTTGGAAAACTGTCCTGGTTTGAGCCACAGTAGAACCAATTTTCTTGCTTGTAATTTTGTTTTCAGTTAAGTCTCTTTAAGTAGCTGCAGTTACTGAAATTAAATGGCATGTTTCTCAGTCAGTGTCTGTTTCTAGGACTGATAACACCTAATGCTTACAGTTACTGCTGGAAAATGGTGTGCAGAACCAAGGCCACCGAGTGGTTCTGAAAACCATCTTATGCTCCTGAAAGAGAAAGGCAGTAAAGGAGTCATTATGCAACCCTCCTGTAGGGAGGAGCAGAGCACACAGGTGACCAAAATACACCAAAGGGAGTATTCCATCCTGTTTGTGTCATACTCAATATAAATTTTAGAAATCACAAGGGTCAAGCTGTTTTCCTCCATGGCTGGAATCCTAGGAGAATTCCATCCATTTTTCTGTCTTCAACCCTGCTCCATCCCCTCCTGGATCTGTGTGTTGCTGCCTCTAGCTCCCACCTGCTGCTGACTCCAGGAGCCCAGCCTTGGACTTTTCCAGGGCTGCCCTGCAGCCTCTGTGGTGATGTGAGCATTACTGGGGTGAAGAAGGGAAGAACATGATATGCTTTTGCATATATTTTTATATATTTAATTATTTTCCTTTTCACCACTACTGCTTCATTAAAGCTGTGCAGTTTAGTTCCCAATCCATAAGTCTTTATTCTCCATATCATCCATAAGTCCCTTATTCTCTCTCCTTTTCCTATAGAGGAAATGAAAGGGGGTTAATAGCATCTCTCCATTGTCCATTGTTTAATTGCTTGCTGGCCCAGTGTTAAACAGTGACAAGAATAGATACCAGATAAAATCAATCAGAAATGGATAAAAATAATAAAGTACTCTGAAATGAGAGGGGAAAAAAATACTCTTCAGTGATAACATTAAAATATTGCTTAACGTTAAACACGGTTTCTGTATGGAGAAACTTCTTGGTAATGAAATAAAATTTGAGAAAATACTGATATATGCCAATTGAAGCTGCACATAAATGGTAATTATGGCTAATCCATCTGATGTTTGTTTTTTTTTTAACTGAGTCAACAAAACTGACCTTGAGATACACTTAAGAACTATAAAAAAAAAAATCACAAATTTCTAGTTCTTAAAGCTGCTAAAGATTTAATTCTCAACCAGAACAGTTGTCCTCAAGCAGATTGATGTATAATTGGAGCTCCCTCATGATTCACAGGAAGATAACCTCATTCAAAGAACAGAGAAGACATCCTTCACACTTGTCTTGTTGCAAATCCTGTTTTGTGTTCATTGGGACACTGGTCAATACTACATTGCTTTTGTTCATTTGGTTTGAAAAGTTTGCAACAAAGTGTATTGGATGAAAATATGGATGAAGGAAAATTCCATAACACTGCCTTTACACTATCTATGTGCAGTCTTGGAAGCAGCATGCTGGCATGCAAAGAGTCCTCTTCTTTGCAGTCTTAATTTTGGATACTGTTAATAGGTTTTATTTCAGTCATGGCAGGTAAAAAGATGCAAGGAACTAGCATCACTCAAACAGCTACAGAATGACCAAAGTCAGCCTCTTTGCAATAAATGCAGTCAGCTCTTAGCAGCAGTGAGAGTGTTTTAGTTCCCCTTAGCCCTCCCACTGCAATTAATCTTGACTACCAGAGCTCCAGTGAAACTAATCAACAGTTATTAAGGAATATGGTTAATGACATTGTAAGCACGCATCAACACAGGCACCCCATTTGTAGCTTTGCCAGAAATAATACATTTTAACTACAGATAATTTGCAGACTTGATTTCTCACAATGTATTCCCTCCCTGAAGGGAATATTAGAATATTAGAATGCCAGGCTGTTTGCATGCACAGATATATGCTGAGATACTTCATTTGCCCTCAATTTTTCATCAGTTACAGCTTTTAGAATTATAGCTGGATGTAGGTCTAACAAGAGCAACAACAAAAAATATCCATTACAGGATTGAAACACTGGGAAAAAAGAATGCTTCTTTGAAGAATAATTTTTTTTCCTAAAGACATAATGTTTAATGCAAGTTATATTTGGCATTTCTATTCTTTCAACAGTATTTCCTTTTAATTTAGGGAAAATTTTGAGACAAAAATTAAGACAGATAGGTGGAGATATAAGCTGGTAAAAAGTGCAGAAACTACCCAACCAAGGCTTTACATAACAATTTTTAGGGTTCATCCCTGAACTACATCATTTCCAAAAGCAAAACGTCAAAATATTTTATGTGAACACACTGCAAGAAATATTACATTAACTTTTAATTCAATTTCTTTCTGTAACAGTATTTTTCACATTTAACCCTGAATTTCTCTATTTTCACCTTTCCCCAGAAAAACCCTACAGTTTTTGGCAAGTACAAAATCTGCCAGGACCAAATTAAAAGTTCACATGAATAGCACAAGCTGGTTTTCAGTAGCCATATAATCTGACATTATATACTTTCCATATTTTTAATTGTAACAATGGAAGGAAAGTAAATTGAAGAGGCAAGTTCAGAACTTTGAATCTTTGTCAAACAGTAAAAAATCCCAGTGAATGCATAATCATTAAAGGCCAAAAGACCACATGTCAGAAGCTATGACTCTGTCTGAGTCCCAGATCTTGAGCATGTGATGGAAAGCCAACAGAGAAACCCCATAGAAAGGCATGGGTAAAAGGAGATGCTTATTTGATTATCCTTCTTACTACTAGTGTCATGAAGATTTTTTAATACTCTTTCAGAAATCTTAAATATCAGTTAAAACAAATTTTCATTATGTCCATCTTATCTGTTCCCTTGTCAAAAAGAATAAATTCTTTTTGCTAGAAAGACTAAAAACAGAATGCACAAAAATTTATAAAGAGAAAGCAAAAAAGAAAGACATACAAAGAAGAATGCTCAGGAAGATGATACAGATCATCATCCTTCTGATGCTTACTGCATCACACCAACCTGGCACAGTGTAGCAGCTGGAGTTATTTCATAGCAGTGGCAATGGGGGACCCCATTTTCCCTTTCAGAAAGAAAACTAAGGAGAATCAAACCAGAGAAGGGGGAAACAAAGTCTCTCCCAATGACTCTGATTTCCTGCAGATTTTTTATATCTACCAGACACTATAAGTTGTTCCCTGCAGAAACAACACAAATCTTCAGAAACTACAGTATAAATCTCACTTATCATTGTGCAGCTACATAACAATGACCACATGGGTCTTGACTTGCTACTTTCCAGACCTTCCAAACAACCTTAATTTCTTGGCAACAAACATTTGAGAGCAGAGCCACAGCCAAACTGAGAACATAAATTTGCAGATGCAAAACTGCTTTCCACATGCATTTGGACTGACAAAGATTCCAAATTAGGTGCCTCGAAGCCACTGAAATATATAAAGCTTGAAACCTGTCTCACACATACAGAGAACCAAAGCCTTTGGGTTAGCTAAGCTGAACCACAGCTGACTGTAAATGTGCACATTTCATAGTTCATTCCTCAAAAAACAACCATCAAGTAACCACCAGCTAAGAAGAGAGCAGTTCTGCCTACTTTGGTTTCCCACCTAAGGGAACTCATGCTATTTAACAAAATGTAAACAGAAAAATGTAGGGAAAAAATAGTAAAACTAAAGCTTTCCTTCTTTCCCTTCCAAAATACACACAAGTTTCTTTTCACTTACTGATCATCATTCCCCAAAAAAGCCAGGTTAAAAGTGGAAAATGGAGCACTGCTCTACCTTTTCCAAGATAAAATTCCTTTGAAATGCCACTATTTTCCTACAGAAGGACAGATTCCAAAGCACTCACCACCTCGCTCTGAATAGCATGCAGAATGGATTATTATTACATACAGCTCTGAAGAGCTCATCTCTCCATTGTGTCAGCAGATAACATATGCTGTTTAAAGATGAATAGGAGAATTGAAAGAAGAATCCATGACACTAGTGGGAGGCAAGAGCCAAGTTAGAGGCTATAATGGAAGTCTTTTTGTGACTGTAGTGTTTGTTGTTGCAAACAATATAAGAATTCAGCACTCATTTGAAGTGTATGCTTTAAGAGTTCCAGCTGTGCTGATGCACAGAGAAAAAAAAAATATCTTGAAGGATGAAATATATCACTTCTTCCACCATAAATAGGAAATACAGCCTAGATAGAGAGGGAGAAAATACTGATTCCAAGGTACATAAAATCTGAAGGAATGTCTGGTGTAGGAAAGATGCACATGCCATTCTTTTGAAACCCAGATGTTCAGTTTAAATGCCTTTGCCTTGCTGCATAACCATGTTTATGTACATCCAGTCTGAGAGGAATGTGACCAAATAGGAAGGTATGGGGGAAAAGTTTTCACTGTGGTGAAGTCTTCATATATTTCCCCCAAGTGAGGAGCACAAGAATTTTCTCCTGGCTCAAGTACCTCTTGCGCTTTGACCTCCCTCACCTCTAAGCACTGTGATGTTTTTCTTCCTCTTTCTTTTCAAAGAAGCTTTCTGAATATCCTAAGGCAAGAGACACCCTGCATCACAAATATCTGATGACCATGGTAGCAATGGTAGAAGAAATAGAAGAGAATATAGATCCAGAAGTAAAGGCAGAGAAGGAAAAGGAAAGGCACTCTTATTGTGCTTGTTGTTGTCTGCAAATTTACTGAGGGTACACTCAATCCCCTTGTCCCCTTGTGTGATGACAAGACTAAGAGGGGCCAAAGAGACATCAATACATACAAATAGGGAACTTGTTTGTGATGTAGTGATTTACAGAATACAAAGCAAGTGTTCTGGAAAACTGCTGTCATCCACACATTTAGAAAAGGGATAAAACAGAAGAGATTATGTTTGCAAAGGAAAAAAATACCATGGTGAAATATATATATATTTGCTTCCTAGGGCAGTAAAGTTGCAGAACATAATGAGATCTGAAGGGAGATAAACTCAGCCTTCAAGGAAGCTGGAAATGCACTGTGGCAGCTATCAAAGATATGTAGCAAATGAAGATCAGTCTAAAAGGTGCACAGAAATGGTGCAGTCTTCATTTATCTTCCTATACATGATTCCAGGGAAATACCAAGGGCCAAACCATGCTTTGACATAGCTCTCTGAGGCAAAATGTAAAACAAAGGGACAACAGAAAGGACTGGGAAAGGTGACAGAAAAGAGCTTTAAGACTTGATGGATTTGGGCAGGGAATTTTCAACAAATGACAGGATGCTATGCTTGAGATTTACAAAATAACAGACCTTTACCAGTACAATACAAATTCCTTCCATGCAAAAGCCTCCTCTGGCACTTTTCCACTCCAGAAAAACCTTCTGAACCGATCTCAGGTAACTGTGCTCTGATCACAGGTAACTGAAGACAAGCTAAGTAAAAATGGTAAGACCAAGAATAGTTAATAGTAAAACTGAGAGTTATAAGTAAAAGTGATCTATCTGCATGGACAGAAGTCCTGCTAATTTTTGTGATTAATCAGCTACTGATTGCTCTGCGTAAAACCTCAGACCAAGTTGAAAACACTCTCAAAATAAGTACCTCTATGCAGCCAAGTGTTTGAAGCTTCAACAAGACCTTGCAAGCTTTCTATTTAAATTGGTCACACAAAAGACATGTTACCAACATCTCTTTCAGGTTCAAAAGCTGACACCAGTAGAGAAAGGGCAGCTATACTCAGAAAATTTCTGGTGCAAACCCACTTGAAAGCAACCAAAACAGCAATTTTGGAGCCTGTCTCCTGTAAGTGGTGCATCCAGCCACCCCATCCCCCCATCCCTCAGGTCAAAGCTGTAACTCTCTTCCCTGACCTTTTATTCTAATGCAAAAGGAGAATAGAAAAGCACTTCAAGTTCTTGTAGTTAAGATATCTCCGAATAAAATACTTACAACCATGCTGAATATTGTTATCCAAACTTGTTAATAATTCTCACAATGCTCCTCACAAGTAGGTAGAGCAGAAAGATTAAATTATTAGAGAGCAGCCATATCAGTCTACAGTGATAGCCAGTAAAATGGTCTAGAACAGCTATAATATTTCCATTGAAGAAAATACAGATTTACTGGAAAGTGACTGCCTTTCTTACCTACTTTGAATAAAAACTGTGATTTTTAAGCTCTGCTTGAACAGACTGGAACTTACAACCCCCTGAACAATGAGTGCATTTACATGTACCTTTCTGCCTCTTCGAAATATCCAGGCTACATGAAACTCTGACATTGCTAAAATGACAAAGAGTACATGTGAAACAAGTCAGTACTAGAATCGCCTCACCTTTAAGTGTTCATCTAAATCCCTCTTGATAAAAACCTTTTAGAGTCCTTCACAGTGACACACAGCTATTACAGAAAACACAAAAAAGGTTTATATCAAGTAAAAATTTTACCTAGCCCAAGTCCTTCTCCTTTGCTGTGTGATAGGATATAGTTCAGGGGGTTTTACTGATTTCAGTCATTAGCAGGTACATGAAGAAAAAAATTCTCTACTCTGCAAAGCTTTTCCTTTTTAATGAGATTTTATGGTCCTGTGCAAGCAGTGATCACCTGTTCTTTTCAAGTATCTTAATGGAGACTCCTGGGAAGATTTCCCCTGCATAAGAACACTTTGAGGAGCTGTAAGTCAGACACACACTCCTGAGCCCTTGATGTCACCAGGGACAGCATTATGTCTCAAGACTATTTTAAAAGGCAAATCCACAGTACCATTTCTGGAGTGCCATTTCTGCCTCTCTAAGGTGTTCCATTAAAGGTAAGAATGACACCCTCCCTGTTTCCCAGGCTTTAAAGGTGTTTTCTAATCAAACACAAAGTGCAGGTACACAGCAATCTCCCTAGATATTAGTACCATACTTGACACCTTATTTTACTGTAAGCTTCTAGCTAGTTATTTCTGAAGAGGAAACATTTAGAATCAAAAACCACAGGCTTGCAAAGGTAAACCCAAGCACCATAGCTCTTTCTAAAGAATGTGGCTTAAGAAATGGCAAGAGGAGAAGTATTTTCAATGGAAATATGTCTTCTTTCTGTTGCATCAAACCAACAGTAACCATCTTTACAGCATTACAAGACACATTGTTATCCATCACAGCAATTCTTAATGGGATACCAGTAGCATTAAAGTTTGTGTAGATTCCTTTCTCAAGAAAGGAGATATCATTTGGAGGATTCAGTTCTGTGGAACTGAAGCACAATGAGATTTTTATTTAAGTACCTGATTGAAGAGTCCCAGAGCAAATGCAAATACAAGGCTATGTGGCAGCAAATGTTGCAGGGACCTTGTGCCTCAGGAGCTGATGGTTGGGTTGTGTGAAGCACAACCTGGGTCTCCCAGGGAGATACCAGAGAGGTCAAGAAACTACCATGCAATGCCCTGCAGGGACTGCAATTGTCCTGTCCTAACTGCAAGGATTTAATGAAGAAATCACTATGAAGGAGAATTTTGGCATAAAGAAGATGTATCTTTTAGGAAACTTACTGAAAAAAAGGAAGATTGCATGAAAACAACAGCTTTAAATCTCATAAGATATAGTAGAAAATAAAGAGTAATGCAAAGAACAGTGATCCTACCATAATAAAATAACATCGTTCTCCATGTATTCCTTACCACAGTTGGGAATGACAGAAAAAGACTCCTAGAAAGAGAAGAAAGTGCTCCCTAATATGTACATAGTCTACCTAATGGTAAGCAGCTATTTTTCACATTTGTGTATATATATATATATATATATATATATATATATATATATATATAAATTTCACAGAAGTGGGATAAATACAGGCAAATTGATCAATTTAGGTTCCAACTTTCAGGACTTTCCTTGCCTCAGCTGGTACCTTCCTTGCTGAAGTTAAAAGGAAATTTTGTCCACACACACAAACTTTAGTAATAATTCTCAAGAACAAGACCAGATAATACGTTGTGACAAACTAAAATATCCTGCTCCCTCATTCAAGAAGAAAGTCTCAAGGACAGTCTGTTAGGGACCTTTTGGGACTAGGCAACAGAGAGAGATCAGAGCCCCAGGCAGCAGAACCAACCACACCAATCTTCTGCTTCTGTCCCACCAGGAGCGGTTGCACAGGAGCAGGGACACCCGTGGGGTGAGGGGGTTCTGCAGAGATGGGACAGCACCAGGTGTGTCCCATCAACCTAGCAACATGGCCTATAGGGAAGGCAAAGTCCACAAAAGATTTTAGATAAAACCTAATTTAGATAAAATCACATATTTTGCATTTGAGTCTTCTGAAATCCAATGGGGCTTTGTTGTCAGATATCCAGTTACACTAAAAGAATAAACAGTTCCCTGGAGATTATTTTAGTTAGGGGTTTCTTCCAAGTGTTTTCAGCATAATAAATAAAGGGAACTGTGGAGAGTGAAAAAGGCAGCAGTTCTCTCTATGGACTGCCACTGCCCGAGCTTTATTGGCTATTTAGTTATCCTCTTATCACAAGAAGAATTTGCACTGACAGCAAGAGCTTCCTTGGATTTTATTTGGAAGAATGCGTAGAGGTAACAGAAAACATTTCTGTCACCAAAAATTAGACATTTTGAGGCAGAAATATTTTTAGTAAGAAGTCTGTAGCAGAAAAACTGAAAAACTGCATTCCATTCAGCTTTAAAAACAAAACAAAACAAAAAAAGGAATAACGGATTTTTCCAACTGCTGTTTCAAATCTTATGGAATGCATACTTTAAAAACAGTTGGGAGTTTTATTTTGTTTTCAGTTTCTCTTTTACATTTTCTCAGGATGATAAAAGAGCAAAGATGGCTCACATGCCTTTCAAAATATCATGCTCATATTCTACTGCTGAAAGTGCTTAAAAAACAAATGATGGATCTCTAACCCACTACAGAATACATTCTGTGCTACGTGTAGACATTTCTCTGTATTAAATTATTATAGGCTCAGAACTCTTACCTTCTGCAGGTTTAGTACTGTCCAGTAACAGCAGCTACAGATCTGCCACATCCCTTGCCATCTCTGGTTCTAGATTCACTTTCTGAAGCCACAGTAAAATAATAAATTTGGTGTGGGGTTTTGAAGTTGTTTTTTTCTCTTCTTACAGTTTCAGGATATTCCCAAGAAGGGACACACAGCTTCATCTGCACAGCTGGCAACAAGGTCTGAAAGACCATTGTAGGAAGTTGTCTGTTTTCACTTTCCAGTCCTTGGCTAGCTCCTGCTTACTTCTGTGTAATGGTCAGCTAGGAACTCAGAAAAAAACATCTGATACTGATTGTAAATCTGCAGACTTTCCTTGAAAGAGCTAGATATTCTCAAACACAAATCAACACTGAGAAATGTGAACTCCATAGATCAAGCCCTTTAAAGCCTCTTTTTAGGAATAATTTGCCAATCACCAGTAAAACAGGCCATGAATTTTTAAAGCTATGTTTTCTATAACTTTTACAGTCAGACTTAATACCTACTTCCGTTACCATAACAAGTGTTGCAACAGATGCTTTGGGTTTTAATGAAGACAGTCAAACAGATTTATTGCCTCTTTCTTCTAGAGGCGACTGAATAATTTTCAACAAATAACTTCCTTCAGTATAGTCTTTATTCTTGTGCCAATATTGAATAGCATATATCAGACTTCAGTTCTTTCTCTCAGAAATTAATCACTTGAAGTCTCTGTAGATCAGTCAAGTCTGCTGCAACTCATGACTTAGCTGGAAGCAGTCACTCCTGTGACACATTCCTGTTTGGTTTTCCCTATACAGCTGAGCATGCCAGCACCTGTGTATGAGCTATAGGGGTAAAACTTCAAGGACACTCAGTATTCCTTCATCTCTCTTCATGGTGCAGCTCCACTTTTGCAATTTTCCCACTGGCTGCACCTTTTGGAAATACCAACTCATCTTCCACACAGGCAAGGCAGACAATGTATTATAAGGACTGTTAAGCAGAACATCATCTCAGCAGGATAAGAGGTTGTTAGCAGCCAAGTCCAGGCTGCTTCTGGCATAGGAAAGAAACATGAAGGGATAAACAACAGGTAAAGTCCCAATGGTGCACTCAGGTGAGTAAATGCCTTTATTCTTGATGTCAGTTGAGAGACAACACAAAATATCAGGAGTGGGGCTCCCTTGCTGCCCCCAGCACCTTTCACAAATCTCAAGTCTTCTTATGGGAAAGCAGCAATGCTAGGAAGTCTCACAAAGCAGCCAAATTCCTAGGTATCCTTAAGACTGCATCTTGTTCATGTTCATAGTACTTACACTGTATTGGTCACAGATCACATGGGCCTGGGAAAGCTTTTCTATGCCCAAATTCTCATCCTGCTGGCAAAAATTAAATGTGATTTGCACTATTTAAAATCAGAGAGCTGCCATGGGGTTACATGTGGCCTAGAACCTCAGCTGTAATCTCTGAATTTCAAGGTAGGCAAAAGTTCACACAGTTATTGCTGGTTGTAAGATCTGCATTCAGATCTCCATGAACAGAAAGAAAGCAGGTTGTGGTTCTCATACTATGCTCCTCTGAATTTCACAAGGCTACAGAAGCATTTAGTAAGTTTAATAAATTTTAGCAGTAAACATTACTACAGTGATTTATTGGACAATTTTACTCATATTTCTGGGGGGAAAAAAAAGGTTAAATTACTTAAAATCCTCCCAGAAATAATCCTTTCTGAGTTTTATTTTAAGTAAGTGGCTTGAGTTTTTTCAAAATCATCTACTAGCTACTGTGTGCTATTAATGGCAACTTCAAAAATTCACATTCAATATACAGAAGGAAGATGTTCCAAGGAATTTTCTGTAAACAGTTCAAATGAGGCAGATGGGTAGGAATATGCAACTCCTATGAGTCAGTGAATTAGTTCCAATATAGACTACAATAAGCACTCAGCAACACTGTTGTACAAGAGTGATGCCGTTGTGGCAGAGTCCATTAACAGCAGCAAAACCCTCAAGAATTTTCCAGGCCTTGTCAGCCCAGAATGCTTTGATGAATGGTATAAACAGAAGATGAAATAATCACTCACCAGTTTACAAGCACTGAAGTACAACTATTAAAGATTTCTAGTCTGCATTATGACAGTGGCACAGTCATGCTTGGCAAACAGGCCAATATCTGAGTTTGTGGTTGTCAGACATCCCAAATTTGCATGTTTGGTTTCTATCTCTGAGGCTCACACCTCCAAAGGCTTAGGGCTGAACTCTTTCACATAGTATTTCCCTACAGAAAACAACTGAGACTTGCAAATTCAAAGGGGTTCATCTGCTTGTCACCACTTAGATAATGCTTTGTCATTCAAGAATGTCAGCCTATTTTTCTAGTCTTTGTAGCTGGTTAATGATAACCCTCAGTACTGAAAATAAATACTTAATAGACCATTTTAAGGGAAATCAACAGGATGAGGCTGATGACAGTGAGCATACTTATGCTCCATGTCTCCAGGACAAAGCTGGAAAGATCATCTGGTTCACTAAAGGCAATTCTGTGCAATAACAGGGAAGTACAATAAAAGGGTCAAGAACGTAGCAGTTTTGTGAACACCAAGGATTTTTTCCTAAATCTTGAACCATAGATTGAAACCAGTGGCGTGTCGACTGATCTATGTAACAATAAAAAGTGTTAAAAATCAAGTCTGTTGTCAGAAGATTTAAATTATCACCTTTCTCAAGAACTTTTCCAGAGGAAGAAAAATTGCAAAAGCTTGAAATCAACTGGCTTCCACCAATCCCAAAGTCTATAGTAAGAGGCCAAAGGCCAGAACTACAATGTGACTCAAGAAGAGAGCATGAGAAATTCAGGACACCGTGCTGGCCCAAACACTACTGAGAAATGTGTTATGTCAGATAGTTCAGACAATCTTAAGAAACAGATCATAAAATGGATCATAATCTGCATCACACAATGCAGAGTGAAACTTAAGTAGCAGGGCCCAGTTACCTCACAAGGAACAAAAATTCCTTCACAAGTCCAAATGTAGTTTAACTGCTCTGTGGTTTAAGGAAATGCAGTTTAGCAAGAAAAGAAGGATGGAAAAGGAAGGAAGAAAGGATGGAAAAAGAAGGATGGATGGATGGATGGAAGGAAGGAAGGAAGGAAGGAAGGAAGGAAGGAAGGAAGGAAGGAAGGAAGGAAGGAAGGAAGGAAGGAAGATATTTCTGTGCAATTTAAACTCCATTTCAAGAGCTAGGTCACTTCTTGGTCCCAACAGACAGATCAGGAGGTATGAGGTATGAGCACTGGGAAGAGGAACTCCAAGCACAAGGATGCCTACAGAGTTTTGCCTCTTCATTTAGGAATTCTCATTCACCAGCAACCAGACTTAGAGCCAAATTTCCACATTTTGAAACTTAATCCAGGATCACAATTGATCTTTCTCTGTATCAAGATACTCTCAACAAGTTTACCAAGTTTTCCATTAAATCTCATTAAAAAAGATAAGATAACTAGGGGGAGAATAGAACAATCTCTATTTAAGCCAATATATTGATCTTGAGACAAATTTCAATATACTTTAGAACATTTCAAGCAATTTTATCACCATTTAGGAAAGAAAAAGAATGCCTTGAGGCCAGCCCTGTCAGCAAATATTTCTCATCTTCAGCCTAAATTTCAATATTATTCCAGATGAATGCATTGCAGGCACTCTTTTTTAAAGCAGTGTGAACACTCTATTACACTGTTAGCCACCCTTTTCCCATCAAGTAATTATTTGTAAACATGGATATTCTGGAAAAAAAGATAACTGGTAATCCTTTCAAAAGAATACAAACACACTTCACAATAACAACCTCTCATTAAGAAACTCAAAGGGCTTCCTTAAGTAAAATTTATGAGACCAAGACCAAAGTATATCTACATTTGCCTGTCTCTGTGGTTTCATGAAGATCATGTTTCATCAGATCTGTTAGAAAATTTTCTGGCCAAAAGCTAAACTGTTGGGTTTTTTAAACATCATTATAACATTACTAGAAATATTTAAAAAAAATAAATTAACACTTGCAAAGTTCACATTTATATAGGCCTTATTTCAGCAGCAATTTCATTTTTCCTCATGCATGCCTGAGGAAAATAAGACAACCTTATTCAGCATTTATCAGTGGTATCATTATTTTTCTATCAGTTCTCAAGCAATTTATTAACATTGTGGTAACAGGCAAATTCTTGCATATCCCACTTGCAATGCTCAATTTCAAAGTGCATTTTCCGAAGACCTTAGGACCTGTGACTGTTTCCCACTTAATCTGATAATCTGACAAATTATCTGCAAAACACACATTCAAAGTAACCCTGAAGAGATGGAGATATATTTTTAAAACACAGGACATTCTAAATCCATATATTTATTTGTATTTCCTAACTCAAATACTACCTCAACAACAAAGCAGTTGGGAACAGATTTAAACAGTAAATTGATACAAGACTTCATTTTGCTTTAAGGCACTTTCCAGGGTTACTGGAGCCAGCAGAGCCTTTCCAGATGCCACTGTGCTGATCTGCATTCAAACTCCTCCTATTTCTTCTTCAACCTCAGAGAGAACAATCTCACCTTATTAGTTCACCAAATTGTCCCAAAAGTGAACTGAGAGATTCAGGTTTTAAGCCTTTTTCTGCCTGTTCCCTGATCACCTTGTGATTTTAACTATGATTTAACTATGTAAATGCATATTTTTCTCTAGGGCCTTGTACAGTAGTTCTCTGGTCTCATGCACTGCATTTTACATTGTACAAATTTTACAGTTAACTTACATTCCATGCACAGGTTTTGTACAGAGGTAAACTACAGCCTTGGGCAACCAGAAGTGCTATTTCTGAAAAAAAAGTAAAGTAAACACAACATTATGCATTATAATTCTGTTACAAGTTACAGACTGTAAGCTTTTCTTCCCTGCAAGGCCAACATTTTAAAGCACATCTTCTTTTTTAAAAACCACAGGATCCCAAATAATTTATTTCACTATTAACTAGCTCACATAACAGCACTTTTTTTTTTCTTTCCCTGAGAAAAACAAATTTCAGAGCCAAAATGTCACATACACCCTGCTCCAAGCCTTCCTCTTACAGCATCCTTTAGGAAATGTGCCAATTCCACTGACTCAACACAACTCATAACTTTTCAGGGCAAGAGACAAGACTCCAGTTTACAAACAATTTCCCTACAGGCCAGCAAAAATAAAAGACCAGTAAACAGGACTACCAAAATCCAGTTTAGAGCCTCACTGACCCTGTGAGTGCAGGACATGACCTGTCTTTTTTGTTTCTTGCCTACAGATCAGGTGCTTTTCTGCATGTTGAACTGCCTAAAGGACAACATCTCTTTGAAGATAATTAGTACAAGAAAGAAAGTTAAAAGATATTGAAATGATGACTGTACATACTGTGCCTTCTAGTTCCTGGACACTTTATGAAGTATTTTCTGACCAAATTACTATTTTAGTCTGAATACACTTAACTGTCAGTGTTACCAGACTGTCCTATAGCAAATATAACTGAGCACTCTTCTAACTTCTTTTTTACATTCCTGATATTTTGTCATTCTCTAGAGCTACTGCAATGCTCTCAAGGAGAGTCCATGTATGTTCCACATTTCCTGATGAAGTCAGAGATACACAACTTTTAAGGTTAAAATCTAAAACAAAATAAAGAAAAGAGGAAGATTGTCCATTATACCAGAGAAAGCATGATGAGAGACTTAGTTCTGTAACACAAAGCCCAGGCTCATTGCAGCAGGTAACACAGAGGAAGCTGCACAAAACTTAAAGGTCTCCCCTGGCAGTCACTGAAACTCTTAAGTTTCCCAGAAACACACATTTCATTTCCATAATGCAGTTCCACTTCTTTTAACATAAATGAAAAAGAAAAACCTTAGATTTCTCCTGGAGATATAGTAACCATTTACAAACCTTAGAATATGCTCTCAAGAGCATCTGTGTACTGCTGCCAACAGATGTTGTCATCCTGATAATTAAAATGCAATGGAAATAGAATAATCCAGCAAAGCACAAAAAGCATGTTCATAAAATCTATTGCATTGAGCAGTAGCAGAGAAGATGGAAGTATGAGGGGAACACCATGCTATCAAACAAGAGAATTTGGAGAAGTATCATGGAATCATAGTAACTGGAGTTTGGGTCAACAACGCTGGACATAAAAATACCACCTACAACAATATGGTGTCTGACTTGGCAATAAGGCACTAAGAATAAATCAAATGGATAACACAAGGAAGCCCTTCCCAAGGTAAATAATTAAGTTACCACTAAAATATGAAAGAAAGCAAAACGCCTTTTGAGAACCAGAACTGCAGTTTTGATACAAAAAGAATGAAGCATCATCATTTGTTACATTACCCAGATATCCCTGAGTTTTAGCTGACATGTTTTTGTTTTAAGCAACAGTATAAAAGCAGAGAGGGCACACCATGGTCACAAATACCTACACTGCCCTCAGCCCATGACAAGGCATTAATCCTTTAGAAACCCATATGGGTGCCAATCTTGCAGCACCAATGCCACTGCCATGGGCAGAGAAGGGAGGGAAAGATCACTCCAGCCACCTTTCACAAGGCTGTCTCTAATCATGCTTGACAACAGCACTTCTGCTTGTCTGCACAGCTGCCTTTCTGAGTACCCACCCAGAGGCAAGGTAAGACCCCACTGACTGCCCAAGCACTGTAACCCAGTGAATAGGTGCCCTAACCCATGGCTGAGCATCCTGCTTGTCCAGAGGCCTTGCTGCAAGACCTTTCTCCCAAGTGTTCCCTAAAAGCTACCAGAATCTATTTGCTTCTTTACAAGGCTGGTGAAGGGACTCGAGCACAGACCCTATGAGGAAAGGCTGAGGGAGCTGGGGCTGTTCAGCCTGGAGAAGAGGAGGCTCAGGGGAGACCTCATCACTCTCTACAACTCCCTGAAAGGAGGTTGGAGCCGGGGGGGGTTGGGCTCTTTTCCCAGGCAACTCTCAGCAAGACAAGAGGGCACGGTCTTAAGTTGTGCCAGGGGAGGTTTAGATTGGACATTAGAAAGAATTTCTTTACTGAGAGGGTGATCAGCCATTGGAATGGGCTGCCCAGGGAAGTAGTGGATTCTCCATCCCTGGAGATATTTAAAAAGAGACTGGATGTGGCACTCAGTGCCATGGGCTGGTAACTGCAGCAGTAGTGGTTCAAGGGTTGGACTTGATGATCTCTGAGGTCCCTTCCAACCCAGCCAATTCTATGATTCTATGAATTTGTTGCATTTTTATAGAAAAACAACAAACAAACCAAAACAAAACAAAAATCATGTGCTGAAACAAAAAAAATAATTTTCATGTGGACAAAAATCATGTGCTGAAACACAAAAATAATTTTCATGTGGACTATACAGCACTTTAATCCAGGTACAAGCACCCTCATTTCAAGCTACCCTGGACAAATGACTTCTTACAAGTAGAGGTTCAGTCAACTTCAACTACTGCTAGACCATTCTCCTATCTTGCCCTGTAAGTACACTTTGGACATGCTTTGGAAAGAAAATGCCTGGCATAGATTTATCAGTTGCAGACTGATTACTTGCTAACACTGTGGCACCCCTGACCTTCTCCAGCCTCTTTAAAAATTCAGACCCATGCTATGCAAGCACCTCACTCATACCAGAGGAAGCACAAGATTTTTCTGGTTTTTTTGGGTCTCTATCAAAAACACTGATCCTTTCACAGTGACTAAAGTACTTGATGACAAAACCAAGCTGAAATAAAAGAAAAATAAAATTTAGGTAAAAATAAACTTCATGCAGATAAATGGGTTGATCCCTTCTAATTTTTGTGCACTTCAACTTCCTAGGCCTCTGTTTTCACCTTTGCAGACATCACATCCTAAGTTCCTTTTCTCTGAGCCTCTCCAATAACTGTCCTTACTCCAAAAATAGCCTCAAGTAGGATAAAAAATGGACAAAACATTGGTTCTTTAGATTAAAATGCAGCTGATATTCCACACAGGACAATGCTAATTTTATACCAGATTTTCTTAGAGCTCTAAAGCATTTTTATATAAATATAAAATAAAGCCAAGCATTTGCAAACACACAGAGAAGACTGAGAACCTCTGTCTCCCAGGAGGCAAATTCTCCTCCCACCATCCCAATTTATACCTTTATCCAGGAGCAGAGAGGTTAAGAAAACAAAGTGGAAATGCCACTCTAGATCATTACACGGTTTCTCCACTGAAAGTATTACCAAGAGGCAAATAACTGGTATTTCTGAAATATCAAGCAATGGTGTAGAGTCATCTACTCACTGACAAAGACAATTCTCATTAACTTTAGAAACATTCACTTATATGAAAAATCCTTTTGTTTGCTTTCTAAAATAGAACAAACCAGACTGGCAATGAGATTTGGAGAATATTGAAAATATGGTTTCAACAATGCTACTGGCTAAAGTCTCCAAGACTCAGATAAATTAAAAAGCAGGTGATTAAATGACTGGACTGAGAAACAGGATACATAATAAGAGCTTGGATTCACTGGGAGTTTTTTTTGCTTCGAACTAGTAATTTCTTAGATACTATTCTGTTGAATATGGGGGGGGGGAAAATGTCTTAGTGTTTTTTTACACCCTCTATGAAAGGTTGCTAAGGGAATGGTTCTCAGTAAGGTCAAGCAGTAGAAACCCTGCTGTGCTTTTTAATGCAGCCAATCATCACTTGAAATTAATGCCTCATGGTTCTTTTTACCTTTAAATATTGGCTGTTAGTGCTTTCCAGTATTAATCCTTACTGCATGTCTGAATATATAATTTAATAGGGAAAAGTAAAGAGTGGACAGGCACCAAGATGCCACAATGGACTCCAAGGAAAAGAGCTTCACAATAGTGAGGGCTACTATAAACAGCCTCTTTCTGATAAGATAAACCTTTCAGATAAAAAACACTCCAAATCCACAACCCTGAATGCAGTTCAAGCACAGCAATCAGGTATCCAAATTATAATTAAATGCAAGCTATTAGGAAAAACATAAAAGAAAGCCTTTCAACATCTTTCTCATTTCAGTTATTTATTGCCTTAAAGTTATGTAAATGAAAGAAATCTTGGCATATTAGCATATCATTATTATCTGCCTTTGAAATGATTGCAGATATACATATGATATAAAATGAGGCTCTCAAAATGTTGCATGCTATTTAACAGTCTCACTTCAATTTCCTCATGAAAGAATCCTAATAACCAAATAGCTAGACTAAGGATCTGCAATAGCTGCCTCCTCTCCTCAGTGAAGAGTGGAAAAAAGAAGGATTCTCACAATGTACTGAGATTTCATCTTCAGAGCTGGCACACTTTTGAGTAAGGTTGTCTGCATAACTTGTCTGTGCATAAAAAGTTACATTCAGTGGCCTGAAATCTGGCCTCTTGCACAGTTTTCCACATGGAAAGAACCACACAGCACATCTATATGTAAGGAAAAACAAAACAAAAAACCACTGTACACTCTATTAAATAAAAAAACAAGCTGTCAAAATTGAACATGTAAGCCATTTTTTAAAATCATCACCTCAGATATTTATAAATTATGGAAAAAAAATCTTGCCAGAAAAGCAATAGTTGTGTGGGCCATTTCCATTCTAGATGGGCACGTTCAGATAATTACATCCTTTGCTAAAAAAAATAAAAAATAAAAAATTCATATAATTATGAGACTCACAAGCAGTATGATTCCAAGTGCATTCTAAGTAACTTTTTTTCCAAAGGGCAAACTGAAAAAAAACACCTCTGAGCATGAGATGACAGAGACAAATAAAGACACAGCAGGAATTCCTCTCAGAGGAAATTTATTATGAATAAAACTATGAAAAGCATCTTGATCTTTGCCTAAAAAATGAAGAAGAGTTTGACTGTGGTTCCTCTGAAATAGCAAGATGCTAAATCCAAATTAACTATTTCAACCACAGCGTTAGTATGCTGCACACTAACAGTCAGGAACTATTGTAACTGTATTACTAGGCTTAGTTTTGTTTTTTTCCTTCCTGTAAATAACTGTGGTAAGCCATGAACAGTTTCAATAAATATGATATCCCCTCTGTTCAAGGAATGTATTTTAACTCCCTTCACTTTGTAGCTCAACCATGGCATGATAAATCACATCAAAATATTAAATCCATCTCATTCTGCAAGTATGAAGATGTAATTTAAAATGTAATACTTAGACAGTCAATCCTCTAATCTGTAGTTGGGAGGATTCTGAACACAGAGCCGCTCAAGGCATATTCCCTGCTGGACATATTACAGTGTGTTTAGCAATTAAATTATTTGTACAAGGTATATGGGCACATATATGCACATATACAGATTGTACTTTACAATTTAGGATCATTTTCTTTAGCCATTACTTTAACATGAGAATGCTGAGGTGATTTTGTATACTCATTTCACATTTACAGTTCTCCCTGCTCAGTAATGACTGAGAAAAGCTGCCATGGACAAACAAAACACTCAGAAAATTATAAAACTAAAAGAGAGAGAGAGAAATAAAATAAAAATTTTTTAACCTTGAAACACATTTGCTAATATTTTTATGAACACTGCTTATTTCTGATCTTTAGGGATAATTTCTAGCATGCTAGTTAATAATGTAGAAAATTTTCTGTAATGAAATCCTAGATTAAGAAACCCAACTGCAGCTCCTTGATAAATGAGTGGGACTGGCAGCAGGATCAGTAGGAAAGACCATTAGTAACTGAAAAAGAATTGTAGCCTAACCTGCAGCTGCTCTTGGGTATGAGAACCATAACACAGGTGGGTGGCCAACACCCAGCCTGGAAATCATGGTATTATCAAACCTGCATATTGGAAGAGAGACATGAAATTATCTTAACCTGTTATGCAGGCAGAGTGAAAAAAAAGAACCTTTCAGACAAGATATAAACCTCTTAACCGCAAAGCATGACAACAACAAGGGATTCCCTATCAGCCCTCAGCAAGCTGGGGCTGAGACACCTCCTGTAACAGGCTGAGCATGCCACCTCCACATCACCAGCCCCCGCCAAGCTGAAACAGATCCAAACAGGTCTCATCCATGCTTCTGATGTTTCCACCGAAAGCCCCTTTATACCGTGGGCTGCTAAGCTCTGAGCCCACAGCAGCAGCACCTCCTTCTTCCCCCAGCTCCTCACTGCCTGCTGCACCCCGACACATGGCACTGAATGGAGCTCAGTGCCCGCCCGGGGCTGCTCAGCCCCAGCCTGAAAGGACGGAAGCCTCTGCAAAAGGAGCGGATGTGGCCGGAGCGGAGCTAATCCCAGTACATCCTGGGGAAAAAAAAAAAAAAAAAGCCATAGCTCAAGGATGCGTAGCGAAGAGACAGCCTCCCGAAAGTACAAAATTATTTTGCACCTGCAGTTAAACTGTGACCAGAAACCAAAAGGCTGTGGCTCCAAAGTAGCAAGCCACAAGTGGAAAGAAGCAACAGAACCAGTGGAATTGGATGTTTGCCCACAGTCTGCAACCTGCATTCATTTTCATCCTCAGCACCAAACGGACTCCTTTATGGGCTATTGACTACTTCCTGCTTTGAGCATAACAAAAACAAGGATGGGAAGAGACAGACATTTTAATTTGTTTTCTTCAGCTCTGCAAAACAGTCCCGTTTATAATACACCGAGCCCCGCAACTGTAGAGCATAAAAACACAAGCACAATGAGATGACAGTGTCACAGATGTCTTCACTGTGGCAGTCCTTAACAAGTCTTGGTCTTGCCTCAGAGTGCACAAGCAGGTAAAACTGTTAAGCACATTCACCCCACTGAGCAACAGCTTTAAACTGCAGCAGACTAGTAGAAAAAATGCGTAGCTGCACAGCAAGATCTCTCTGACCATGGGAGGGAACCCCTACCTACACTCTTTCTGGCTGTTTTTTTAAAAGTGTTGAAAGCCCATATTAAAACTGGAAAAAAAAAAAAAATGTGTGTAACAATATGTTCTTCCTGGAGGGCTCAGAGTTGAACTGTCAGAATTTCCAAGCAAGACCCCAAATAACTGAAAACAGCATGAAACCTGTGTTCAAGCAAGCCACAGAAGAACAGATAGAGGTAAAGCTAAATAAAAATTAAAGACTCAAGAGAAACAATTGGAGAAAAACTGATTGGCATCATATTGACAAACCCATCCTTAGCAATTCTGGCAGATGAGAATTTTTTTAATGTCTTAAATGTCTCATTAAAAAACTAAGTACATACTATTTGTAGTCAGGCACCAAGTTTCCCAGCCCAATGTGGTCAAATCAATAAAGCTTTTTTAAAAAAAAAAAAAATAATAATAATAATTCCTACATGCAGTATTTTATGAATTTTCCCTTTATTTTTTGTTTGCATTTGTTACACTTCTCTTTCCTTTCTATCTACTCTTCCTATTTGCTCTTCCATTCTCATGTGAAAATTTCCTAACTCTAGAAAGAGCAAACTTCACTTCTGGGGCATGTGAAGCTACAGCTCAACAAAACAAAACATCTTACTCTGCATTTACACAAACACCTATTTGATGAAGTTTTATATGGTGCTGGATCTGGGTTTACCTTTTATGGCAAGGGGGGGGTTGCCACCATGGTCCAAGAGTATCTCTGAACAGTTGTTGTTAGGTGTTCCTCCTCTGTATTTCATAGCCACCTGAGCTGAAATTCTCCCAACACAGAAAACAGTCCTTTATCTGAAGCCTGAAACTTGTATTTTGCCAAAACCAGGACACAGCTCCTGGCCCACCTGAGGCTTTCTAGTTAGGGACATTTGCACTGCCTTGAAATAGAGACCCAGGTCTGCAAGAAGAGCTGTGGGCAAATATCCCAAGGCACACGCACACACACAAGCACACAGTGACTCCTCACTTCCACAGTTCCCTAGCTCTGGGCAATACCCAAAGTATAGCTCTGCTTGGGATTTTTGGCCAGGCAAATAAACACAAGAATAGCAATGGAGCCACCAAGTCCTGTTTTCCAGGTCTGTATCTCATCTTAGCTATTTACACACTGATCAGCTTATACCTTCTCAACAAAGCAAACTGTTAGAAAGCAACTGTAGTAGTAACTTGAAATATATGTGCTAAGCCAAGATGGTTCAAGAACCATGCCAAGTACATATCATTACCAAGTCCTACAGACAATGATAAGAGATCAGATGGACTCAATGGCATACAGCACAGGCATTCAAAAACTCAGAAGCTGCCCTGAAATCACAGCAGTATATATGGGACTGACAATAAACCCATTTAAGGAACACCATTCTTGCTCTCAAATCATGTTCTGATTTTCTAAATTTGTTCTGGTTTCCAGAGCTGACAGCACTTTAGCATCAACAAGCAGACATACAAGGCTGCCCAAATTAGAAACAATTCATCTGAAACTGCTATGCAGAGAGAACATCAAGTTTCAGCTCCAGGAAAGCTTCATAGATTTGTAAGCATCATCCACTGAGAAGCAGGGTTTTGAAGTGTTCCAGTTTCTGAGTAACTCTCTTCTCTGGCTCCCTTCTCTGAAGAGCACTACAGAAGTTAAGCATTAGCTTTCCTGTGCCTCAGTTTTGACCTCCAGCTAGCTATTCCCTCTCCAAAAGCAACATTCTGAATACTTACAGGTCAGTTTTGTTTAGTGTTTGGTTTAAACATGCAACCATGTTTTCAAGCCCAACTAGAAATCTGTTTCCCACCAGAAGCTGAGCACACAGGCACATAGCCCCTTCAGAGCTGGCTCCTGACACAACCAGGAAAATGGTGTCCACCAAGTCTTTGAAGAAGAAGCATCTCTGAATTTTACCTCTTTCAGTAAACAGAAACTGTCACTACAGTGCCCTTCCATTCCTAGAGCTTTTTTTTCAAAGCCATACCACAATTTTCAGCACCTTCCATCACTGCAAACTACACCATTTATGAAAGGCAAGATACCTTCTGTTTGGTCTTTAGTCCTGCAAATGTTCTCACTGTTCCTACTGAGGAAACCCTACAAGTTACTGCTCTTCTGGGCTTCCTACCCATGCAAGAGTTCTCCAACTGCTCAATAAATGACAGGCCAAATGCATGTTAAATACTATCTACACCAATAATTAAAGTCTTGTTACTGTATAATAGACTTTTTTACATGATGACTTTTCATCATTTTATCAGCATATTATCATTGAAAGGAAGGTCCTTGTAGCATACTTTTAAAAGGACTTAAGAAATAATGTCATCTCACAAGAGTGTGCAAAAGACACTTCAAATAAAAACAATGTATGGGATGGGTTTACATGTGTGAACTATTTTGGAGCTAGTATCACAATGGTCTATTTTTATTTCAGGTTGTGTTTTACTATAAAATTTGCATCATTATGAAACTGGTCCTTGAAACATTAATTTCCATGATGCTGCTTAGGAAGCCACTGCAGAAGAATAATGGTGGATGTCAGGGCATTTTATGCAGCAGCAGCACACCAAAACCAGTCTGGACAGCAGATTTGCTCTGAGTTATTTTGACTACTTTGCACAATATTTTACCAAAATAATCAGGACATTCATACCGAGAGATACAATGTGATTTTGAGTATCAGAATGACACCAGGTGACCCTGCACAGAGAGACTGCTCAGTGAGAGTAGCCCAGCAACTTGTACATCCTGTGGATCATTCTGTCACTAGGCTGTGTAAGAGTTTCAAAAGTAGGAAATTAAATCTTAAAGAAAAAAAAGACCTGACCTGAACCAACAAAGTAAGCCAGGAAATTGAGCAAAGCCTGATACTGTTAGCTCTCACACTGTGGCGAGGCTTTACTCTCAGATAGGATCATTTTGTAGTCCTCCCAAAAGAAAACACATTGATATGCCTTAATGAAGCAGTGACAGAGAACAATTTCTCTTTGGAACTGTAAACATTCATCAACCACTTTCTTAATCCTCCAGCATGAGCTCAGTTTATCAAAGAGCAATTCTAATTGCAATGGACATGTGAGCCATGAAAGAGCATCTTGGGAGGGATAAGAAGAAGGATCTTTATTTATGTACATTCAGGTAGCACAGACTCTTTAACTAAAAGATTAAAAACCTGACCAGAGTATTTTCTGTGGCTTCAGCATGGATTTTCAACAGAGAAATTTTATTTTCCTAGTATTCATAAATGCAATACTAATATTCAAGGTTGGCAAATAAACCAATCATGAATAATAATAAAATAATAATAATAATTCAACTAGCTCAAGAAAAATCCTCCAGTTGGTCATGTTTTTCTGCTTTCAACAAAGCTGAGCAAAGGAAGTCCACAAGACTGTCAGCCTAGATCCCAGGGCATTCAAAATAGTTTCATAAACTTTTACTTCTGCAAAGAGACATTGTTGAAAGCAATTGTTCAGCCAGCCAACTACTGTCACTTCCATGAATATGAATGAGCTCCAATATAGGACACTGAGCTTTTGCAAATGTAAGAAGATCCAATTGTTCAGAGCTAATCTTTGCCTAACATTATTTAGAGATTTTTATTTTCCTCTGGTGTCTGACTATGCAGGCAGAGTCTTGTTTTAAAGTCCCCTTCTTCCCATTGGCACAAATATTTTTTCATACCCCCTTACTAAAGCTTTCAGAGGAGTGGGAGAAATCCTATTGTTAATGGGTTCAGGCCCTTGAAAAGGTATTCAGTGTTTGTCCTGAATGTTCATATTAACCAGCACCTACTCTGAGGGGAAAAAAAAAATACAAAAGATAGAAGAAATAGTTCAGAGGTCATGAAAATTAACACTTGGTGTAATTTTGTAGCCATAATTTGCATGTACACAACTCAGACATAAGTACATACGGATTAATGCACATTTTCATACTGGGAAAGACTCACTCTGTGCTCTGAAAAAATAAGGGTAAGGCTGGTGATGAATCATTTTTTTAAAAATATCCTAGTCTGGGTATATAAATAGGTCTCTGTTTCCAGAATAATTACAACTGAAAAACACATCTTCTGAAATAAATAACCCATGCCATAATTAACCTTGGCTTCATTAAATCACAACTAATATTTTTTTCAAGTCTTATTTGTGAAGGTAAGCTAATTAAATTAAATGTTTCCCTTTACAAAATCTAATTGGAATGATTCACCTATGTAGCTACTTGACAGATCTTATAAATCCTGGGAAGGTTTTCAGACAGTGATTCGCTACCTTACCCTCTCCCGAGCGCCCCGGGGAGGGAGCTCCGCTCTCAGGGAGGGCAGAGCTGTCACCGCCGGCCACCCCAGCACCGCTTCCCCTTTGGGGGCGGAGGGGCAGATGCGCAGGGAAAGGTGCGGGCTTGTGCCCCGCCACCTCCCGCAGCCGTTCCCGCAAAAGTCAAGTCCTCCTGACCGACCCCTCGGCGTCGCATGAACCCTGCCCCCGGGTGGGACCCCCTCGTCTGTTTGCCCCTCCACGTCCACGGGTGGACTCTGCTGAGGGGACGGGGCGCGGGGCCCTGGCCTCCCCTCCGCAGCGGTGGAAAGAGGGAGCGCTTGCGCATTCAGAAGCCACCTGGAGCCCCCCTGCCCTGCCGGCTCTCCCGCGGTCGCCAGCCCCAGCCTGGGCTGACCTGAGCAGCTCGGCTGGGCACCGCTGAGCCGGGCACAGCGCCACAGCCGCCGCGCCGCGCCTCCCCTTTCCTTGTAAGACAGCGCCAACCCCCGACCGAAGAAAAGTTTCCAACCGAGCGCCAGGACAGGTCCGGGCTGCCACCGGCGCTGAAACCTCCTGCCCGCCAACGGGCCGGGCCTGGGGCGGCCCGCTTGCAGCCCCATCTCGTCTCCGCGCGCAGCCCACCCGTGCCGTGGGTGCCGCCCCGGCGCGCTCACCTTCCTGTACCGCATGGAAGGGGTTGTTGGCCTCTATGAGCTTGATGGAGTAAGTGATTTTCTCGCTCTGGAGGATGTCGTCATTGAGGTTCAGATCCGAAACCGCCTGCTTGAACACCTCGTCGTCCTTGGCAGCATTGCCTTCGAAAATGGCACCTGCGGGGAGGAAGGCGGCAGAGCGTCAGGGAGGGCTCAGCCCTGTTCCTCACCGGTTCGGCCCGCCCGCTCGGAGTCCGAGAGCCCCCAATCCCCCTGAGCGGTGCAAACCTCGAATCGGCTCACATGGTGCCACGCGGAGCAGAAGGGGCACGGGACGCCGGTGGGGCCGGGACCCATACAGCAGTTGCCTGCGCGGCCTCGTCCCGGCCATGGGGAAGCTCAACACTCCTTCCGACCTCTGCTCCACCGGCATTTAGGGAGACGTGAGCCGAAGCCACGCCGAGGTGTGGGACCCGCTTCGCCAGCGACGGGGAAGGGAGCAGGCTGGGGAATTTGACCAACTTTTTATTCACTGCTTCGCCGCTCCCTGGGTTGTTGCCTTTCGGGCAGCTGTTTTATTTGAGGCTCTCAATGCACGCACGAACACAAATCCAGGATTTGTGTTCAGTAACCTGGAAGCTTTAATGTCACTGTCCTGTCTATGCAGTTAACGTGAAAACATCTGGCGATGTGCGTTACGTAAGATCCCCTTTCAACGGAGCGTGTGCGTGTGCCCACGCCAGGCTTACATCTCCGCTCTGCGCAGCGGTGGGAGATCCCCAGTGTTGGCAACAAAACAAGAGGAAAAAAAAACAAAACAACCCAAACCTTCTCCCCCAGTCCCGGAAATGTCGTGCTGATTCACACTGTGCGTGCCTGTGGCTGCAGCCTCCATGAGTTACCCGTGTGAAATCACAGCTCTGCACTCAACATCTCTCCTCTCTTACCCACCGGACTGCTATTTCTGCCAGGAGTTTGCTAGCAGACACTTCTCGGAATCAAGTTCGTGCGGGTAGAAGCCGAGGTGACATCGTCCGCCAGCAGGAAAAGCTCGACTGAGAGGAGAGCCGCGGAGGCTCTTTCGCTCCCCACCCCCTCTCCGGGCCGGGCACTTCCCTGCCTGCCGGTGCTGGCCTGGGTGCCGCCGGGGTCTGCCCAGACCCGGGGAGCGCCCCTGGACAGTAGTCCCCCACTGCGGTCAGGGCTGACTCCGTCTCCTTAATGGCTCCGCAATGCTGTCTGCCTTGGCTGCGCCCCCAAGGCTCCGGACGCGAGCGGCGCCGAGTGGAGCCTTTTCCCGCGGCCCCGGAGCCGCCGCCCCATGGGGCTGCCGCTCCTACCGCGAAACTTGTTACAGAGCTGGTCCTCCTCTACCCTTCCCCGCCACGGGTCGACGCAGGACTTTACTCCCTTCTCCGTGGAGCCTTCCTTCGCCCGGATCGCTACCACCCCGGCCACCTCCTTTTTTTCATCTCACATCCTCCCCAAAAGGCTGGTGGGAATTACAGCTTTGTATTTCCCGGCCGTACTTCTGTCCCCTCCTCTATCATCCTCCACAAGTGATTCTCTCCCCTCTCTCCGCCCCTAAACATCCTCATTCTCGTCCCTGCTGGTACCTTTCAACGCCAGCCAAAAGGTGACTGCAGAGCCTTGCTTTTGCTTGCCAGGCTTCTCGCTGATACCACCATGCCTTGCCCCCAGAAGCCATAAAAGTTCACATCAGCTTTTTCTTTGCCTCTTATTCATCATCTCTCTCTTCCTCCCACTGCTGACCCAGCCTTCTTGCTGCCCAGCGGTTTTAATAAGATCTTATTCAAACCACAAGTTGCGCTCGCATTCAGACACAACCACTGCAAATCTCGTCTTTCTAAACCTTTCCCAGCCAAGTCCCCCCTTCCGTCCGTCTCTCCCCCCGCCCCTCCGCATTCCGGCTCGGCTGACACCTGCTACAACAGGGAATGGAAACCAAGGGATTATCTTCCCGAAAGTTTTCCCTACGAACACGTTCAGATTATGCCTCTCTCCTGCTCGGGTGTTGGAGGCGGTTGTTTGTTTTCGGTGGCGTGGAGGCGCGGGGGAAGAAAGCCTTTCAACGCAAACAGGTCCAAGCGCAGGCTCCTCAGCCACACGGGAGACCGCAGCGGCGGCCCCGGTGGGTCCTCCGCCCCGCGTCCGCTCCCGGCCCAGCGCACAGCCGACATTTCGCCCCTAACTTTAAAATCCGAGGGGAGGGGAGACCACGGGGGGAGGGGGGGAGAGAGGGGGGGATTCAGCTGCCTTTCTCCCTACTCTCCCCGTGTCTCCGCGGAGCTGGGTTCAACCGATGCCTGTGACATTGCCGCCGTTAAACGAGACGCTTTCTTCATTTATTTATCTACCGCGTCCCTCTCCAACCTCCTAAATCCCTCTCTTACCAATGTGGATGATGGAGTCCGCCCGCACCGAAACGCACTGAAATATCCAGGGGAAAAGCCAGAGCATCAACACTTCCATTTCCAGCCTCTCGCACAGCACATCAGCCCGGGTTTGGTGGAGAGACAGACCGTGGAAAAGAAGCAAAAAGGCGCAAGGGCAGTTGGAGCAAGCCAGCGGGTGCGGGGGGGAGATGACCAGACACCCCCCCTTCAGAAAAAAAATCCCAAATTCCCCCAGCACCCCAAGATTTTTCCAAGGCTGAGGGAAGCGAGCGATGGGGAGCGGAAAAAAAAGCCAGGGGTAAAAAAGCACGGAGGTAGATCCCGGGTTGGCAGGCGGCGCGGCGGAGCCTCCAGCGCTCGGTGTGTGCCGGGGCGCCGGCAGACCGCGAACTGCGGAGCGGCCCCCCCGCCGCCGCCCGCCCCCCCATCCCCCCCCGCGCCACGTGACTGCGGAGCCTCGGCGCTCGGTGCCGCCGGGGCACGGCGCGGCGGCGGGGCGCGGGCTGTGGGGCGCCGGGGCGGGCAGCACGGGGATGAGCTCGAAGCTCCACGAGGAAGTGGGATAGCTGTGCAAGAACAGGGAAATTAATTGCAATTAAAGCTATAGATAGATCCAGAATTATATATATGTCACATATATATAATGTATGTATATCTCCCAGGGGAGGAGGGGTAGGGAATCGATGCTTCAAGCGCAGGGAGCAGAGGAGGGGGCGAGGAGAGGCGAGGCTCCCCCGCAGCTCCTCGGTTGCCGGGCGCAGGCTCTTTCGCGAGGCTGCAGCCCCTGCCCGGAGGGTGCCCAGCATTTCACAGCCTCCCGCAGCCCCCGCCCGGCCCGGGGCGAGGCCGGCGCATCGGGGCCCGGCACTACGCGGCGCGCCCGGCGGGACACCCCTGGAGGTAAGGGCGTGGGGTGCGGAGCTGCGCCCGCTGCTGCCCGCCCAACTTCGGCGACCGGAGAAAGCACGGGGGCACTGTGACGAGGGAGGGCGAGAAGGGAATGCCCCTTCCCCCCTTCGAAGCGCTCGGGCCCGGGACACGATCCCCGTTTGCCAAGCGGAATGGAAACGCGAGATTTTTACCCCCGCGCCAGGGGCGAAGGTGGGGGAGGGGAGAAAAGTGGTACAGCAAACCCGTTTCTTGTTTTGTTTTGTTCTAGCTTTCAATGGAATCTAATTCATAAATTGGACATGCTCGGGCTCAGAAGACTAATTCATCCCCTAAAACAAACGCATCAGTGATTGCAGGCACCCAAACGTGACAAGCGTCTCAATATGCCAAGGATCCAGAGAAAACAAATTCATTCAGGAGCCCGAAACGTAATTACAACTTCTGCCAAGAAAATTAGTCGAGAGCAGGATGTTACCAAGATTATTGAGTTGCTGAGGGGCTGAGGCGCGGACCGCTTTAACGATACATATAGATAAAGTCAGCCTGGATAACAGGAAACAGCGATTCCCGGAGGTCGCCGTCTTTTAAAAAAGCGCCAGTCTAGTGCCAGAGAGCTGAGGCCGGACCTTGCCTCCGGGGAGGTAACCCCAGAGCTCGGAGATTCGGCGGGGAAAGGCCCAGGCCGAGTGAAGTCTGAAGTCTGTTCCCAGCGGGGTGCGGGCGGCTCATCTCCCCCATCAGTACACCGGCACTGTCATGTAAACGCAGCCATCACCTGTACATGCGGCACGAAATTCTCCAGACACATGGCTTGCTTGCCTGAAAGATTGCTGCAATGTGTTTATTTAATATAGAAAACACTCTTTCATGCAGAGCACAATAAGGCAAAAACTGCTTAATGCTGAGGAGTAGCAAATACAGACAAGCTTTACAGTGGCTGGGGAGGCAGAAAGAGAAGGGAACACACAGCATAGATGGAGCAGAGCAAAAGGGAAGGAAGCTGAAATGGAAATGATATGAACAAGAGTCCCTGTTGATCCATGCACATCAACAGCCTCCTGTTCAACGGGAGTTACAGGCAGAGCTTTTGAATAGGGAAAAGCAGGGAGTAAATAATGCAAGATACACTTTTTTAGAATTAAATCACTTGTTAACTATTCTTACTTACAGTCCTTGTCTTAAATATGCAATTTCACACTGATCAATGCAGAATGATATATACCATACTTTGTATATTCAGGTAATAATCCAGACAATTGGCTTCTGGGACAAAGATCAATAGAAATGTTTCTTATTTGACTATGTTAGAGAGTAAAAATTAATTCTAATTTACATTTGTTTCAAATCAATATGCATTTAGTGACTTACACGGGCTCTTTAAAAAGTTAAGCACCTATATTGACCACAGTCATATATATGTCAGTAACAAGTACATGTGTGGGATTTACAGAAAGGAGAAGTGTTAGTGCAGAACCAATCACTGACTTCCATAGAGCAAAGGAGGTTAAATTTATCCATGTCTGAAAAATGCTTTGGCATCCTAGCATGAAACCTGTAGAAATATGCAGCTATTAACACTGCAGTTTATGCAGGCATCCAAACACCAGCCAGCTACAGTCCAAGCACTTGGGAGCAGGTTTGCCTCCTAAGTTTGTACAGTGAGGTCTTGATGTCATCTGGGATACTGCTGGGTGCTATTTTAATAATAATAAAAGAGTAATATAAAATATTAAAGTCTGTATCAGACAAGTTACAAAATTTCCTGTGCAATTCATGAGCAAACATTCTGCATGCAGAAAAGGTTCCGGTCCCAGCCAAGAGGGAGGAAAAAAAGACAGGAACACAGAATGCTACAGAACAGACCAATTGAAACAGGCCCCAAAAAAGGGGAGAAGGCTATTTGTCACAGCCAGAGGGCAACAACAAACAAGGAAAATGCCTAGAAGAAATCTCAAATGCCACAAAACCTGATCAGTAACATGCAATGCACAGACCTAAATGGATCCACTGCACCAGAGAATTGCAATTTCATTAGCATCTCTGCAAGATGTGGTGCAGCATCAAAACTTTATGGTATCTGTTTTTAAACTTAAGCTAGGCTGTGTTACCTTTTGTTTCACATTATCTACATTATCTTTGCTTCCTGTTTCCTTTCCACTCTTTTTTTTTTTTTATAAGCTTTGGCTTGGAATATGTTTTTCATAACACATGCTCTTCCCACTATTCTTCCCCTCCTTCCAAAGAAAGCTATTAATGTTGTATTTTTAAGCCCAGAATAAATGAGGGAGCTCGTTTCAGTTCTGCCATTCATCAGTTGCAATTGGAAGAGAGCTGACATTTTGCAGTAGGTGTACATTGTTTAGGTGCAGTCATCGGTGTTAAAAGGTTCATCCATTTGCCAGCATTTTGCATATTGAGGATGTTACAAGTCACAGTGATATTCCATCATCATTGTGTAGGGGACAACTCATTACACATTATTACATAGGGTACTGCTGGGTTTACTGAACCAATGGAAGAATGACATCTTATTAGAAATATGCAAGGTAAATACACAACTCAAGTGACAGTCACTATTCAAAGTTCAGCTCCGTGTCAACAGATGCAATTCTACACACATCCCTAGGAGCTCTATTACCTTTGCAAACCACTGTGGTGATTTTAAGCTCACTTATAATGAGCTATCACTGTGCTTATTTCTGTTGTTAGAATAAACATAGAATGAAACCTGTGCAGAACAGGTTTTGCTACCAAAAGAGTGAGGCTCTGAAAACTGCATTGCAATTAGAAATCTAGAATACCCTAGAAAGGTGAACTGAGAGGCTCATGCAGTGCCACACTCAGAGCCATGTGCCCAAAGCTCTATCCCTCTCTGCTGCCACAACAAGAAGAGACATGTTTTGAAAGACATCACCAGAACCATGGCTGCAGGATATGCCTGGATCTGGAAAGCTCCATATGTTTACTGTGCATTTACAAAGCAGGAGCTCTGCAAAACTAGAATAAAGATGCAGCAATGATCTGCAAGTGTTAGCTGCTCAGTCTATGGATTCTAATACACAGCATGGTCACACCTCCCTTCTTTGCTAATAGCCAAAGTGTCTACAGTTAACACACACAAAGTCTAATTTCATTGCATTTTACAGTAAGAAACTCAGCACCTCTACTTCTCTTTGGAAATAGTAATGCAGACACTAAAACTTACTATATATCCCTGACTTTGTGGATGTTTTATGTTTAAAAAGTTCTTTGATTGTCATTCCCCTCTGGTGACAGCCTGAGGCTTCAGTTGTTTTATTGAAGCTTCCTTTAGCTTATTCAAACCTTCTTTTCTTTTTCATGCTTGATAGCATAGTATGATCATCTTCCAGTACTAATGCACTAGAGTCTCTCTGCAAGAAGAGCCTGCTGAATTCCAGAGGTTTTTGCAGGACAGTTGACATTCTTAATTAATTTGTTGTGAGTCTACCAACAACCTGAAACTTTGCTGCAGTCAACACTATTTGGATTGACATGCCATTTAACATGCCATAAAGAAGGCAAAGCACTATTCTTTCTTTTTTTTTTACCAGATTTAATTCAGGAGAGTACACACAGCATAGATTTGATACTTATATTTGCTTAATTCCATCAGTTCAGTATCTGTTACATCTTGATAAGATTTATATTTACTTCCCTGTTCTTCCACCTGTGCCTTTCCATGTCCTATTTTTCTTGAACAAGCACTTTCTTTACAATAGACAAGGACCTATAGAGGCTTTTCCAGCCTCCCATATTTTTCCTAGCTGCATAAATGCATTCAGTGTAGCACAAGGCAAGCTGTATCAGTGCTGGTAAACGTAAGGTCTACCTTCACATTCGTATTTAATAAAACACTTCGATTCAGAAGAAAGTCAAGAGGAATCTGTTTATTCACAACATTTTAATCCCACCAATATGTACTTTGTGGAGAGCTCTAACACCAAGGTGGCCAAAGAATCCTCTGTCAATTCAGGATGTGAGTGCAACTCGGAGTCAGTTAAAGGAAAAACCCTTTCTCTCTCTCATTTCTAAGCAAGCCTCTTGTCATATCTACTGGACACTGACTTTGTTACAATACAGATGTATAACAATACAAGTTTCCAACTAAAAATTCTTGTTAATTATGCATAGTTTAATAGTAGCTATATCAAGATAATCTCTGCATTGAAGTCATTGTCACTCATCTTAGGGGGGAAAAAGTTACAAGTTTCTCCAGCAAACAGATAAAACCTTCTTCAGGGGAACTTCTGCTCCCAGATATTAAGGTAGACAAGAAATTATTTCTGCATTCAGAGTCCAACTGGTTACAAGTTACTCAAAAACATCTTGCATTACTCTTATTGATCCATCCATGTTGTACATACTGTCCAGTCTCATGAACTGTTCAATGAGCTGCCTATTACAGATGATGAGACATTGCTAGGACAGCTGTCCTCTGCCATCACAGCAACCCAAAGAGACAGGCTAATCCAGAAAGGAAACCAAAATAAGCAAATTCCCAGATCTTATTACTTGTGTAACCACCATAAATAGACACTGACCTTTCTCAAACGATCTCCGTTAATAACAGGCCAAGAATGACACCTCCAGTGTCTGGATACTTCACTGTGAATACATTTCTCACTACTCCCACTATTATAAAACTTACAAGCACTTGACCATAAGAATATACCCTTCTTTTATTAGAGTGGATTGAAACTGCAGGGTGGGTATGTCAGCTGGAGGAAAAAGTAAGTTCCTAGAAGTTATCTTGCTGTTCAGTTTGACTGAAGACTCTGGAAAAGCTACTTATTCTTGCTACTTCTTACTGTACCCATCTAGAGAGTAACAAAAGCTGCAAAGTAGATGCTGTTCCATGATGAAGCAGGTACCCAGGAAAGTCTGAACACGTACATTTGAAAAGTTCTGCCCTCCAGCCAAGACATGGTAACTGATTTTGTGTTTGTTCCTACTTCACTCCAAATTCCACAGAGAAGTGATGTAAGCAGAAAGATTTTGCTACTAGCCAGGAACTTGAACACTGCCCTTTGCTGTATCTCGGCCAAAGAATAGGGACCTTTTCAACTGCACTCAGTCCTTTGCCATCAGTAAATACTGATGCAGTTTATGCGTGCAGAATCCTTTAAAAGCCTCACAATGGAAAGTACTCTAAGTGGAAATTAATTTTACCTCCAAGAAAACATGATCTTTCTCAACAATCCATTTCAAACCATATTATATTTAATGCCTGTCTCACAATGGGCAACTTCCCCCAGCTGGGAAGGCTTCTGTTTTGACTTACAGTGCTGTGTCATGGAGTATTTATTTTTTTCTCCAGTGTGTTTTTTCAACATCTACTTTTCAGCCATTTGTACAAAAAAGGGCATATTTGCCTTTTCAGTGACTCCATTAGCATTAGTCGCAGTCACACACAAAAAGCAGGAGAGAATATATTCTCCCAGGGATCTGTGTTCTGCTCAAAAAAGGTTGCCAGTCACGGAGTTCATAATTCATATTTTCAGGAAGGGATGAAATGAAGATTTTATAACAGAAACATCAGCTTGACTCTCATGGTGTGCCTGGCTTCAAAATTTATCCTAGCACAGCCTTTGTTTATCGTATTTCTGCCTTTCAGGTAAAGGGGGGGGGGAAGGAGAAAAAAAGGGAACAAATATCCAGCAAACCAGCATGGTAAACTGTCATGGCATTTCTTAAGTCTTCTACTCACAAAAGGGGAGCTTCTTTTTTAAAAGGCCGTTCAATCCAGCCATTGGAGCAGAGGGGCCATGATTCCTGGGCTCCATTCCCACCACAGTCACCATTTCATTTCATGACTAATTGAGTGGACTGTTGCATGAACATTGTATTCAGTTCTCAGTTTAAGGGTGAACAAGAACATCAAGTTCCTTTCCTCAGTTACTGTGCTCGGTCAGCTGTCCTACTTCTCTAGGAAGTGTAGGGGAAGCATGGTAGGGGTTTTTTTTTTGGCGAGTCAAACAGACAATTCTAAATAATTTCATGTTTGTGAATTGTAGAGAGACAAGAAAAAGTTCTCAGTTTAAAAATAATTTCAAACAAAAAAATGCCTCTTGTGGTCTTTGGGACTTGCTCAGCCCATGTGGCTGAGTAGGCAAATACCATTGAAACTCCATTGCTGAGCAGAGTGACAGGAGTTCAGCTGTCCAGTGATTTTATTTTATCCAAGGACAAGGAGAAAATGACACATCATAGTGAGACAGAGAGAAGCTCACCCAGAACCATAAGCTGGCTAGACTTACCTCTTAGTTACATTTAAGTCACCTCTACTGTTCTGCTAGAGCAGACACCTGAACTAGGTCTCCCAAGTGAGAAAGGGATGTCCTGATGAGGAGGTGTTGGGGAAGGAGCAGGTGAATATAGACAGGAAAAAAACCCAACCCACAAACACTGAAGTATTTCCATATGGCCTGAAAGAAGAAGAGAAGAGAAGAATGCTTCTTCCTTCCTAATTCTAGGTTGTAGAGGGTGTTTGTGTCTATGAACAGAATAGCAGCTTTCTAAACCAGGATTCCATGTGTCAAGAAGTTTTTTGATTTTGAAGAAGTTTGTTGAAAATCAGGTTGATTTTCTGTGGGTATTTTACAGTTTCCTTCTGTGATTGCTTCTGCCTTTGAACACTCCCAGACATTCATAATCTTTCCAATGGTTTAAGCCACAGAAGCCCTGGAGTGGTGCCTCATCCCTTCACCACCTATTTCCATTTAAACACCCTCAGTTGTAAACATGAGTGTGTACCATAGAAGAAATTTCAGTAGTCTTTAGTGTGGTCAGCAGAAACAGGCAGCCCAGGATTACATGGCCTTGTAGCACTCCACATAGCACTATTTGCATGTTATTACCATAGTATATACAGTTAAGCCACACAAAAAAATACAAATTAGTTTAAGAACTTCAAAACACTTCAATTCCTGGTACACAACATCTGAAAGCACTGGAAACAATGACCTCTTTTTATTGATTCCTATTAGAAATTAACTTAAAGAATGTAAAGAGGCCCAAATGTTTTTTCTGGTCTTCTGATAACTCAGAGATACTGCAGTAAGGAGTTTATGCAAAGGGTAGGGAGGATAAAAAGCAGGTGGCACATTAAGCATCCAGCGCTCCCTGGGTCACAGTCCTCATCACAGCACCATTGTGAAACTCCACTGAACAATGGTTTCTAGAGCTTCCAAGTTCTCTGATATAATCAAAATATCATTAAATTCACTCTATCATGCTTCTAATCTAAACTGCATGGCATTATACAGCAATATATTATACCTTAGCTGTATACTATCCAGCTGAATGCAGTTGAAATAGCATAGTTTGCTGCAGTGCTGCGTTACCATCACACATGACTATAACAGGCAACATTGATTTTTAAGCAATGACATTGATTACAACTCTTATTTTTAAAGTGCTGGCAGGATACAGCCCTTGGATAAGTACTTTAAGACCAAATTTGAATTGCATTTCCCAGCAGCTCTCCTTTATTTACAGAGACTATAAAGCAGAATTACGAGTAATACTACTGACTTCAACACATATTGAGAATTCACACCAGTATGTAAGTTTAAGTAATATGAGCTTTTAGCACTTCACACTTACACAACTATAATATACTTAATATTATTTTTTTTTAAATGCAAAATTATTTTCCCCCCCCCACACTAGTTAGGAAAGATACTAGTTTCCTGAGAGGTAAATTTATTAAAATGAATGTGACCTTTTAGAGCACACTTGAAAAGTGATTCCTGCTCCCTGGAAAAAGAGGCAACTTCTTCACATACCACTCTGAGTCATGGAAGTTTCTACAAGCCAGTAAGCAAACCACTCTTGGAAAAAAAAAATTCAAGCCCAAACCCAAAGCATAACTTTGCACCTATTGCATACTTGAGGGTATAAAAGCATTACAGAGTTTCCATGCTACCAATCAGCCCTATAGATTTATCACCACCATAACATCACTGAGTCAGTTTCCCTGGAGTGTTGCTTACTCCATTCCAAAAATAACTTTTAAATACCTCTCCAAGATTTCTATGCAGATTGTGTCTTGGTTCTCATACCCTCTCAATGGCTCCCAAGTTGATAAAGAACTCCTAGTTATTTAACTGCTTTGCCAGCTGAATCCTAATTTACAACAGCCCACAAGGATCTTATTTTTCCACTTCTGGCTCTTCCTGCCAGGAAGGCCATTGAGTTCATTAGTGCCTTCACCTCTGCTGGTCTACCTGCAATTCCACAAAACCTGGCCCCCAAGTAGCTAAACACCCTTTTCCTTACCCAATAGATGAAGAAAACCCAGAAATTTCTTATCACAAATGCCTTGTTTCCCTCCCAGGATTTATACCAGAAATACAAAAACCTGTAGTACACAATTACCTTTATGTCATGTGTTACAGTAATCCAAGATTCTGCATCTGAGCTTTGTTTGGAGCATCACATCTAAACTGTTATTAGTCACTTATGGTTTTGATGCAATTTCCCTGGATAAATTATATTTTACTTTCCTCAGTGGCTCAGAGAGCTTTGACTTCACCATCTGACTTAGATTTATTCAGTAAGACAGATTTCTCTTTCAAGGAGCAGAGTCAGGAGCCAAAGAAATCCAGTAGAAAACCAAACTGAAGATGCACCCAGATTACTCCACATAGATCCTATAATTACCAAGTAAAATGCATCTAGGAGAGATAGGTAACATAGCAGCATTTGCCAGCCTTACATCCTATTGTTTATTCCAAGCCTCTTTCCAACCTTTATGAATTTTCCCTTAATTAAGGGCAAACCAGTCCTAAGAAATTAGTAAAAGCCATTTCTGCTCTCCACCTCCATCTACATTAACTGTATTAGCAAGCTTATGGAGCAGGGCACAGGAGGCACAGCAGCAAGTGCCATACCATAGTCCTCCTGGGCCCTGAACACCTTCTGCATTTTATTTAGGAATAGTCCACAGAGTGACTTGGCCTCCCCTCAGCCTGGGGCAAGCCCAAAATTTCCATAGAGCAAGAGAAGATCAGTTTAGCCACATATCACCAGAGTGAAAGTGTTACTTCTCAGGACCCTCACTTCACTGCTATGATTGCTCAGTCTTTCCCCACCCAAAGGAATCCAATTGCTCTCAGCACTATTACACTGTGGAGAGCTGCTGAACAGTTTAGCTTCAGCCACTCAAATTTTGTGTAATAATCTAGGATTAGTAACTTCACATTACAATCTGGCCTCAGAAGTGTTTTCAGCAGCAGCATTTCTGGCCCCAGAAGATGAAGGCCTCCCTCAGTGACATTGTTCCTTTTTTTTCTGCCCACCCACCCCACTGCCTAACTACAAAACCACGAGACAAAATAAAATCTATCAGGTCTTTTAAAGTCACATATCTAAAGCCACATCTGGTCATGCCATCAGATGACATTTGTCTAGACCATCACTAGTAAAAATCACAAGATCACAAGCTTTCATTATGTGGATACATACCCTGGCTGCCTGGACAAACCACAGGGCCAGCTGCCACTAGATGGGGAACAGCCCTCACTGAACTTTCAGGAGGCAGAAAGTGGAAGTGCCAGGCTTGCTGCCTCCTGGTGAAGCTGTGTGTCTGGTCCTGCCTGACACCTGCTAACCAGGTCCACAGGCACAAAGCTGCAGCTTCTCTGACTTTTAGTGGCAGTAGCCTGTCCCTTCAATTCAATCAGTGGTTGCCACAGTATTTTATTGTGTTTTGGCCAATATGGCAAAAAGAAGATGTGTTCTATAAACACAGTGAATGATTTCTTGTATTTAGACATCTAAATGCCTAAGTGGAAATTCTCACTGTTAGGAGTGAACTGTGTGGTACTCTGTGCACAGGATGACAACTAATGAAGACACACCAGCTCAAACGATTTTCCATTAGCACACAATCAAACTTTATATTGCTTATAGAAGGGAAACAGATTCAGGATACTGTCTGAGACTAAAAGGGACTTCTGGACACTGACGAGGAAAAAAAACAAGAGGTAAGCAAATTTCTTGCCTATTGGTTTCTGTAACCTTGAGCTCATCCTGTTGCACTGTAGTGGAATAAATCTGTGCATTTATGGGTTTCATTTAAAGGCTGAACAAGAAAAAAAGCATTCAAATAACCATAGATGTATTAAGCTGATATACAGTTTTACTAAACTAATTAAAGATGGAATAATGCAATGAAGAAAATGAAGTGAACAGTTAGAATCAAATCAATAAGTTCAAAGAATCAGATCACTAAATTAATACAGCAACAGATAAGCAAATCAGCTCACAAGAAGAATGAGCTTTCTAGCTCACAGGAAAAAGAATTAATTGCTCTGGATTAGTGTCATAGACAGGGGATTTAAAGGAAGAGAGAGCTCCTGTTCAACACAAGGCCACAGCCAGCACTCACTTTTATGTAGTTCATGAATCACACTGGTGAGGAGCACAGGCAACTGCTCAGTATACTGTGGGCTTACCCTGGAGCTGTAAGCCCAGGTTTTGGACTGTTTTCCCTTTCACCACCACCCTGGTTGGATTAATCCAGTCCTCCTCCACAGCCACAGCACAACCTCCGCTCTACAGAGGGTTTCAGAGAAGCCAACACAGCTCTCAGAGCCAGCCTATTGCAGCACCACAGACACTGTAATGGAAGCTCAGGTTCCACCCATATTTATGGGGGAGTTTAGTTTGGAGAAGAGGAGGCTCAGGGGAGACCTCATCACTCTCTACAACTACCTGAAAGGAGGTTGGAGCCGGGGGGGGGTTGGGCTCTTCTCCCAAGTAGCTACCAGTAAGACAAGAGGGCATGGACTTAAGCTCAAGCCAAAACAAATGCTGATAGGGACCATATTCCTTCTTAACACAGCTGAGTAAGTCGCATGACCTGTTATCTTGGGAGAGATGAATCCTCGTGAAGGAATCACTAGGAACTGCTGATGCAAAACCATAGCATTTACATGGATGTAACATCCACAAGGTGTTAAATAAGCTGACAGAATTGTGAATGCACAAAAAAGGACATGTAGAAAATAATAAGGGTTCTTTACTCTTCAATACATTATCTCTTCCAAAGCGCATTTTTTATTTTCTGGTCTATTTTCCTTTAACTAGGTGGTTTAGTTCATTACTTCTGATATGACTAAAAGCAGCACACCATTTTCCTTCTACAAAGACAATAAATAACATTAAGGGAGTTATATGAGAAAAGGCAGAGTAACTTTACAACAGAAAGGCTCTCATAATGACAGGCTACAGGATAATAGCCTTAAGGCAACATCATAATAAAATGTCCATTTTTTACCTAACACCCTTTTAGATTGATTTTTCCACATTCCAAATACTCCCATAACCATCTTTTGACATTTCTCCTGCACAGCTGGCTACGCCATCCTTAAGCAATCTCTCCCTACCTGGCATTATTATTATTTTTAAAGCAATTTCTTTCACCTCTTTTCAGCTGAGACTTACGTTAAACCTAATTGCCAGTTACTACCCTCCTTTCTAGAAAAAAAAAATCTGATTTCCAACTGATTGAAATACATTCTTACTGTAAAATACTATATAATCATAATGCACATTATAGGAATATGATTAGCAAGAGACAAAAAAGATACAGGTGCCATTTGCATTCTTGATGTCTAACTTGAAATGTTAACTCACAAATGAGCACAGCCTTACAATAGGAGCACCACATGTATTACAAACTGAATTACCAGCAACAGGGAAAAAAAAAAGTATGTTGCTTGATTATGATTAATAAAGCAGTTAACACAGAAGGAATATTACTCTTGCTGGGTGCTCATTATGCATTTGGTAATCTCTATTTATAGGACAATGAAACATGGGGTTTATGAAATGCCATCTGTTGGTTTCTTTAATGTATAGGATTTCTGACTTCAGGAGCTGCAGTTCAGCAGTGTTGATAGTGCTACATCATGTAATACTAAAGCTTTTGATTATGAGAACTCAAGCCATTAAACATCAAGAAGCAGGTTGAATAGATAACCTGAACAGTGTATCTCTTGTCTTCATGCTCTAATCTGTTTTAAAAGCAATTTACACTTTCATGTAATTGATTTCAATCATTCATTCAAATAGCATAACACACACACAAAATGATACATTGCAGTGATCCACAAATGTGATAGAAGTGATTTTGTTCTTTGATCTCCACAAGAGAGATTGTCATATGAGAGATGCTCACAGGGATCTAATACTACTACAGGCAAAATGCAACTACTCTTTTTCTCTAAAAAATAAAATTAAACCACAGGCATAAGAAAAAAAAATGTTTATACGTGCATTGAATTTGCCAGTACCTAGAGAACACTTTTCTTGCATATTAACCATAGAAACAAAGAACTCATTATGAAAGTTAATAATAATGGAGTGCATCAACAGTACTAAGTTTGACTGTCATTGAGTTCTGTACCTAGTGAAGTCACCAAATGGCCCAATAGCCAGAGCTCAGCTTCCCTCTGAGCATAAACTTCTTTTTTTAAAGAAATTCATAAAACTGTGATTTACTTTTTTGAAATGAGTCACTGAGTACTCATACCAGTACAAAGGTGGAAGGAATTGTATCACTGGCTTAAGGTTTAATTAGGACTACTGACTCCAACAGGAACCACAAACACTAAGCTGCTCATGGGGCATGCAGACACAGGAAGAAACAGCTGAGCACCATAAGGGACAGTTCAGATACTGGCAGTTTCTTAGGAATAAACAGACAATTTCTGTTTCCAGTTTCTATTTTCAATTGCTTTCACCTCAGCTGTAGTCTCTGCTCTTCATTGTGTTCCTCTATCATAACCTGTCAGATAAATGGAAGCACCAGCTGCCCTGGACAGGAGCTGTTGTCTTGGCTGTTTCTCTACAGCACTGTGACAAAAGCAGGCTGATGTCTGAACCAACAAGGTTAGGATGCATTCCATCCCACAATATGGGATTTGCTTCCCTCTCAGAGGCTAGATAAATGGTAGAAACCACTGCATTTCCACCAAAAACGAGGTCTCTGTCTGACAGTTCACAGCTCTCAGTGTTAGGACAGGTTGACATAAATACTTGATGGAAATAACATTGTGACAATAACTTCACATTTGCATTATTGACACACACAGTAGAATGTGCTGCTTATAGCCTGGATTCAGTCTAAGAAAGACCATTAACAACAAACCAAACAAAAAACCCCAAGCTATTTCATGAAAGGGCTCCCAAAGAACCTCGAATATCAGTCTTTCCAGTGATGTACCCAAAAAGCAAACTGGTGTTCTCCTTTTTCTCAGGGACACAGTTTACAGAAAACACTGGAATTTGCCCAAAAGTTCAACACTAAGTAGAAATGTACCACAGCTTTTGGGGTGGATATGGAAAAGGTCCTATTTGTGTCCTACAGATGCCTTATAAAGGAAACCATATTTGTAGGCAATTCACCATCAGGGAGGTATTCTTACAAAACTTGGAGTGTCTTAAGATAATGGCAGATAAGTTTAGCAGGAGATCAGAGCAATTCTGCAAATCATGATGGCACAAATCACAGCATCCTCAGTTTACAAAATGCTCACAAGCAGAGGAAGAATGGATTATATAAGGAAGAGCAGAGGTGAGGAACTAAAATGCTTTCAGATGGCACAAATAATTCTAAGATGAAAAATGAAAAACATTACCTGTAATTTACTTAAATGCCACTACTTAAAGTAGTACTTGGATACATTTAACTACATTAAGTAGTGCTTAAATACATTGAAATGAATGGTTGTTATCTCTAGATGCAGAAAATAAATAATTAGTGTACCCTCAATGTTAAAATCTGCCTTAAGTGGGGACACAAATAGATGTTCTTTTCAACTATTTGAAGAATATAGTAATGATTCAGCTATGAATGCTAATAATATCTCATTCTCTTTTCCCCTCTCCTCTTGTTTGTTAGATTAAAGGCTGCATTTCTATCATTTACCACAGAGTATTTCAGTAGTAACTCTTGGTTTGTATGTTAGAGCAATGTTACAGGTTATGCAACATTTTTTCCTCCCTCTATTTTGCCTATATGCTTTATCTTTTAAAAGACAGAGTTCCCTAAATGGAGCCCTAGAAGACTAGGGCCTAAGCCTAGGCTTAGCCTGGAGAGACAAGTCTCCAGAGAGATTTTGGGGTTTTTTATTTAAATTGTTCTAAAGGTCACTGCGGAGCACACAAGCACCAGTGAGCCAAATACTGAGTGGTTTCCATTGCCAAGAATTTCTAATGAAGAGCAGCCCTGTAATTAAGAAGTTATTACAAAGTTGATTTTTTTTTTTTACTTATCTGAAAAGTCAAATCAGGGGCTTGTATATTACCAGAAAGAAAGAGGATCCCCATCAGTACCGTACAGAGTGTCCAATTCAGTGGCAGCATGATTGGAAAGATGAAAAGTACCACTGAGTTTGTTTACAGGGTATATCTTGAGTCTTGGTGAGTCAAAGCAGTGGAGAACACCACATATAGAGCTCTCTTTGGCTGAAACTCTGCTCATACAGAAACTTGCTGCCTTGATCTCTCCCTCACTCCCTTCAAGTCCTCCCCAAACCATGTCAAGCAGAGCCATCTGGTTAGCACAGATCCTTCCCACACATCCTTTTTCCTCAGCCCTTGCATGCTATACTTTGGAACCTGTCACCCCTTAGACCTCTTGGCTTGAAAAACATGATTTTTGGTAAATTTCCCTCAAGCAGTGCTGACAGCCACTATAGCTTGGCATCTTTAATCATTCCCAAAGACATTTCCATTATAGGCCTCTATAACTCAATGACCTTTAATACACAAGTCCTTCTTTTAGTGTAAGCAATATTAACCATGGATCAAACACACTAAGATGAAAGATAATTAAAGCACTTATTTCCAATGCTAGGAAGTGAAAAGTGCATACCTTATTTTCAAAATATAAACCATCATAGTAAAGAGACTAAAGAAAGCCCTTACTTATTTGCAAGTTGTAACAGCTGTACAAAAGAAGTCCTCCTGAAAAATCAGTGATAATGTGACCATCACTCACACTTCATTTTCACAAGTTTAAACCACCCAGGGACACATTTGCTTCTGTTGATACCTCTGGACAACATGGCAGACCCATGTCAGCAAATGGGAGAAGGAAACAAAATCACTCATTCAGTTCCTTGAAATAGATCTTTCATTTACAACACACGGTTTAACCACTAAAATACCTTATGCTGCTATGTACTTCAGACAAAATATTCTTTAATGGGTCATGAAACATAATTTCCATAACAGTAGTCAAATATATCCTAGGAAACAGAAGGAACCTTTTATACAGCTCTTGGCTTTATATAGTTTTTGCATCTAGATGCAGCAAGTATGCTTAGGGTCCACCACTGTTGGTTACACTGGACTGCAGTGTGAAACAGTTTATAAAGCACATCAGAAAATTCTAAATTTATTCCCTAATTTCATATTATACACATGGTGCAAAAAAACCCTCCAAAACTTCTTCAGAAGGCACTGTAAAAGCTTTCCTAACTTAAATGAGAGCAACTGATTGTTTCCTAATAGTAAATGTTTTATTCTCAGATATTTCTAGTCATAAAAGATACCCAAAACCATCTCTGTTCCTTATGCACTCAGTGCCAGCAGATTTTCACTTGCCATTTTAAAAAAACTATTTAGCAGGTACAGTTTAAACTGTTATTCAATTATTAAAAAACTATCCTCAGATTTCTGATGTGTGTAGCAAATTCATATTTTATAGAAAGGTATGACTTTATCTACCCCATGTGCTGGACTACTTACTAGTCAGAAAGCTAGAATGGACTTTACCAGGAAAACCCCACAGGGAACCCTTGCATCCCCCAGAGAAACATCACTTCTGCACTAAGGGATCTGTGGAGTACTAGAGAAACTATGAAGGAGTAGGTTGCATAGTCACAGGCACAGAGCTTAAAAATCTAATGTCTTCTGAGAAATCGTCCTTTGTTTTCCTGACTAGAAAGGCTGTGTAATTTAAAGGAACTTATCTCCAGTGCAGGAAAAAATTGAGATTTCAGGTCAATAATTTAAATGGATGAGGCAACACTAACACAAGGATGTTAGGAAGGAAAATATTGAATACTTATCCATAAATCCACAACCCAATTTTGTTGGTGTGAATACTCCCTCTCTAAAGGAATAAATAAGTCAGAGTTAACCTCCCAACACTGACTTTGAGGTCTTTATCCAATAGCCCTATGTGCAGAGAGCTTTGCAAGAGTTTACATCATGATGTTCCAGGATGCTTTGTAATGGAATATTTTATGTAATTAGATACATGCCTCCATATAATGACATGTATGTGTAAGCTATAGCAATTCAGAACCAAGTTTAGATACTGAAGAACAGGAATCCAGCAGTATTTGCCTCCAGAGTTCAGATTCATCTTTAGCTGTGGCAGATTTTCAATCAGGACATTTCACAAATGCCTTTCAAAACCTTATTACAACTCCACAGCTCAGCAGCACTAAATGCTGAAGTGTCACATCTCTCAGATTAGCTCCACGCAGACATTCCTCATCATGAGCCACAGGCAGAACTTTGCTGAAGACACTGGAGGCTCAGAAGATGGGCAACATTTCAGGGTTGTCAGGAAGAAAAAGGAAAAAACAAAAGAGTGCAGAAGGAACACCAGGTGTCTTGGCTTGGTCTTTGTGCAGAACATTTGTAGTTTTGCATGACATTCCATAGAATGCTTTCTAACATATAGAGTCAGTTTGAATTGCTAGATTAAGACAAGAATCCTTCAAAAGTTAGAAAATTTAGCTCTTTTTTGACTCCTTGAAGTAATTTTACGTTCTAATATTATTAGGAGGCCTGGCCTTGATTGGAATGCACTGAGTAAACTTGAACAAGTTATTCAACAACTGTGAATTCATTTCCCATTTCTGAAAGGGGGATAATTTAATTTATTAATTTATAAAAAGATTCTATTTTAAATCATGTTAATACATGTTTATTACCTTTAAAGATAATTATTTTGTCTCCTAAATTCTTCCACTTTATTCTTATATTACTGCAGTGTTACTAGGTTTAAAATATAATTTTAAATATTTTTCCAATCTAGCTTTACCTATGTCAAGTTAAATCATCATCATGACCAGCCATTTACCTCAAGTGAAATAATTTTCCAGCAGTGCTTCTGTCCTTAAAGGTTCCCTTTTCCTAGTCCTAATTCCTAGAAAAGAATCATTGCATAACTACACAAGCATGCATATCATGATCAGGTAAGGCTTAAAGATGAAAAATCCACTTTGCTCCAACATATTATTTGAGGAACATTCCTCTAAGTTCAAAAATTAAACCAAAATACCAAGTGAAATGAACCAAAACAGCACAAGAAAGAATACTGCCTTTATTATGCAAGCCCTCAAATAAAACAAAACTGAGACATTTTTTGTGTATTTCTATTCATGCTACTTCCAGGCTACCATGAACATGTGTCTGGTGGCACAAAATGGCCAGCAGGTAGATGAGGAATCTTCAGAGACAGCTCCCTGGCTATTCTGCTGGCCCTCAGCCTGTTCCAGATACTTCCTGGCTTGCCAGAATTCACAAGTGATGGGAGGGAGGGAGAAATTCAGCACTTTTTCCACCACACCAATGTAATCTCTACTAAAGAAGTTCCAGTACAATTATCAAACTCCTGAACAGCAATGATCACCAGCAACTCAGGAAAGACAAGTTGAAAATAGTTTTTGAAGAAGCATACACTGAGTCACCACCAGAGTATAACACAGTTCTTGACCAACATTTCATCTCCTCTTTCCAAGGAAGGCTGTGAGACTGCTCTTAGCACAAATTTCCTTCTGCAGACTTGACCCTTGTAATCTAGGTATGGACTTAGAACAAACCAAAAGACTTCTTAGTTAATCATCTCTTTCTAGTGATGGATGAGAATCAGACACCTTGTAATAATACTGCTATTACTAGCTTGATTGGCTGCCTTTGATACTGTCACAGAAGCATACAGGTTATCTCTAATCTGATTTATCTTGTCCAGAAAATAAATTGACTTCCTTAGAGTAGGAAGACCTCAGAGCTGAGTCACCTACACACCTCAGCAGGCAGCAATAGGGTCTGCCCTTCAAGTGAGAAAACAAGCTCCAGGAAAACTGCTCACTTTGAGCTCTTCCCACATCTAGCAAGATGGATAGGGATGGAGATAGGATGGAGAGAGTCCAAGTTGAACACATTCCTTTTGCCCCAGAACTAAGCATAGTGAACATTTCATATTCAGTTTTGAAATGAAATGCCATGTTGAATTTTTTTTTTTTAAAGTGAAGTACCAATGAAATGGCCTGACCAAAATTATGCACATCTTTTCATATCTCCTCCACAAAAAAAGCTACCTGAAGTCATATCACATAGCAGTTTTGGTTGACTCTGTCATGCACTTTCAGGGGAGGGGAAAATTAAAATAAATAAATACATAAATCAATACAAAGAAAGGAGAGAGAAAAATAAAGACCTGGGTGCAATTTAACTTTTCTTTTAAGGGGTTTTATTCTTTTCACTTAAGACATTTCTGCTGATGGTCATGGACATGGCTTTTTTATTTCCACTTAGAGGCTTCACATCACCAGTTTGAAGTGGCTGGTTGGTGACAAGGGACTAGGCAGAAAACACAAATGCCAGAGTTTTTGTAATGACTCGTGTCATCTTTACAGCTTTATTTCATCCAACTTGTACAGTGTAGGTCAGGACCAGTGTCTGTGCCTTGCTGAAATAAATATAGGTAACAATGAGACAGTCACTTTTCAGGCAAAACTAAAGGAGTCACAGTGGACCAGTGGAAGATGGCCAGAGGCAGCTGTATGACTCCAAAAGGGACAGAATCAGTTACTCAGTCACCACATTACAGCAACAGCCTGGTCAAATTTTCCTACCATCTGTATTTGAATGCTCACTTTCCCATTGTTACTTGTACTTTCATCACCCTAATAGCACATCCCAGATGGGACTTCATCTGAGAATCACCATGTAGTGAAATGAGGCAACCAGGTGCCACTAATTGCCAGGGAGTGAGCATGAACTTGTGTCAAGCCCACCTGTGCCTAATTAGGGTGGGCCCCCACTGCACATGAGCAGGACCAGGGGGCCAATAAAAGGTGCAGTGGGGGCCCACCCTAATGAGGCATAGGTGGGCTTGACACAAGCTCATGCTCACTCCCTGACAATTAGTGGCACCTGGTTGCCTCATTTCACTACATCATCTGTAGTGAAGCAGAGTTGGACACCTCACTGCATGTCTTGAGGCAGTGCTCAGGTAACACGTCGGACTATACTCAACTAGAAGCCACAGTTTTAAGTGCTGATCAAGATCTATACTGTCTTACATGGCCAAGGTCCATCATTTAAAAGAAATAATTTTGGTCCATCTGTCACGTTCCTATGACTGAGGTGAGCCAAGATGAGCAAACTGAATCTGCTTCCACACTCACACACATACTTGCCCATGAGGACAGGGTATCCTTCAGAACTGGCCTCTTGCCATAGGGGATTTCTAGCTAAACTATGGAAGACAACACTATACTAAGGCTTTGGAGAAAGGAAGCTTTTCTTTCCCAGAATAAAAGACAGAAAGGAGCTTCTTTATGTGCTTACTGGTTGAATTCTTATCAAAATTATTACTGCCGTGGTGCTGGGGGTTTACTGTATTACTAATGAGATCTCAGAGCTTTTACACAGGGGCTTCATTTTAAATCTAAAATAAGTAAGAGTGCCTTAAACTATGTCTACTACTAGCATCCAATTTAGATGCATGCTAATGCGTTTATCAAAATATGAAATTTCTCGTAACCCAGATTTGATATTTTATGCAGAACTATTTCAAGAAAATCTTGTAGTACTGCATCTGGTTTATCTGCTCCCCTCCTGGTAAATACCAAGCCCTTTTTAAAAATAGAGATATTTTGGATGGAAGGTTGAGGAGCTACAGTGCAACAGTGCCATCCCCTGTCTGCAGAAATCATTGTTTCTCTCTCAGAAGAGCAAAGGACTAAAATTCTTCACCATTGCCTGCTATATTCTAGGTGGAAGGTTACCAGAGAACAGCAACACGAGTGCCACACATGCACTGCATCATAGCAATGCTGCTGGGGAATTTCACTGCACAACCTAAGCCCTGAAAGAAGTTTCTTTCCAGGTAGTACCATCAACTTTGTGTCAAAATAAATTGCAAGAGATTCCACAAATTTAATATTTAAACTCAGTTTTCAGGATATGATTCAACTGTGCAGGAAGGAAAGCAATTTGCATCCTTTAGTAGTAAGTAGAGAAGAGGAACTTCCCACACACTTCTAGATAACCCAGAAGAAAATCTGTTCTTCTCTACTACTGCTTTGCATACCTACTCCTGTTCCTAATGGAATGAGGGAGCACTTATTATTAAATGCCCAAGCATTGTACCAGCTACACCACCTCACACCTCCAGCATACACAGTGTGAACTGAATTAGAATGAAACATTGCAACACAAACCAGGAGTCAGAAGAAATTCAGGAGTAAGCAGGCAAAGGTGTTCCCAAAGGAATTTCTCCCCAGAATTTTGTATGCTAAATTAGCATTTTTCATTTACAGGACTCTCAGAGGGACTTCCATGGCTTAAAGCCACAAGCAGGACCCCTTATTTCATGTCTATTTGAGATGATAATTTTCACTCCCCACCCTTCCATAGGACAAGAGAAATTAAGCAGCAAGCTGACCATGAAATTAGTCATGCACAGTTAGCAATTCCCTGCACTTGGCAGTAGAAATTCCTAGAATTTTCAGGGTTGGAAGGGACCTTTAAGATCATCTAATTCCAACCCCCCTGCCATGGGCTGGGACACCTCAAACTAGATCAGGTTGCTCAGAGCCCCATCTAGCCTGGCTTTAAAAACTTCCAGGGATGGGGCTTCTACCACCTCTCTGGATGGAAGCTTCCACCACCACCTGTTTCAGTCTCTCACTACCCTCATGGTGAAGAATTTAAGCTTATCATTCTTTGCTAGAGCTGGGAAAAAAATTATGTGCCATATAAAGATTTTTTAAAAAACAATAAAAATTTTAAAAAAGCTATCCTAATATCCATGATTGTAAGGAGACAGAATAAAAAAGACAAAGCAGCCCCTCCAAACACCCACACCATACAGCTAATATATCTGCATATATCTGGTACAGAGCTGATTTCCTATACATGTCTCATACAAGGGCAAGTGAAGCCAGAGTCATCTGCATGACCTCCTCCACCCTTCTCCCACTATAATACTAAATCAGTCCTGCAAGCACAGCCAAGCACAGCCCCGTCTCCTAAAGGTATCTCCTACAGGCTGTTGATCCTCTAGTACAGGCTACAATGTGATTACTTCAAGGGAATGTTAAATCTTAGACCACAGAGGTTGTTGACTCTGATTGCCCAGTTTCAATCAACAGGGTAGTTTCTTTAAAGATCATTTTGAACAAGTCTGTTTTGCTGTGTCTTTCATATCACCTTTATTTTGATCACTTCCCCTGAACAAGTACAGGGAACTACAGGCTTTTAAATCACTGGATTTCAAAGTATTGTCTCTTCCAATTAGTCTCTTGGGAAGCTGCTGCTGCAACAAAATTGCAGATTTTGCAGTTCTGCAGCTGCCCTGTAATTCCCTCGCCCCATTGGCAATGACCTGCTTCTGCCTTGGCTTATCTGCAACCACACTGCCCCTCCTGGCAAGACCAGAGACGGAACTTCACCATGGCCTGGTCATCCCTGCCAAGCCAGGTCACACGTGTCCTTTTCATGTTTATTCAGGGTGACAGAAGAAAAGCATCCCAGGAAAAGTAGCCTTACTTTTAGCTCACTGCTGTCCCTAGAATACTTCCAAGAAACCACAGATTTCTTCTTTGTGGTTATGGGTCCTTGTAGTAAAACAATTTTCTAGATAACCAGAGAGCATACCAAGTTCAACTGGTTATTAATGCTCTAGTTTCAATTTGCATCTGGAATTAACTCAAATCTCATGAAGCACCTCCATAGGAGATCTGGTAAAATTGACAAAAATTCCTAAAATATTTTATTTACTATTTTCAAAAGCCTGAAATATTTTATTTGAATCCTATTCCATTAGAAGCAACATCTGATAGCTATCCAATATCTAAGCTTGAACAAGGAAAATCAGCTTCCACATTATTGTGGAACAGGTTATCATCAACACCAACAGTTAGAGATTCCACCAAAAAAAAAAAATCAAGGGGGAGGAAGGAGGAGAACACAACAAAGCAAAATCTAACTTAATAAATTGTGAGCATATAGTAGTTAGAGATAACTGGTCATCTCGACACTTTGTGAAGGATGATGTGATCTCTTTCTCCTCAAACATTTTGCAATTACCTTGAGTTAACTACCTCTAACACCTGGTTTTAATTGCTATAAAATCTCACAGTAGCAAGTGAAGCAAGAATTTAAGATCAACCTACCCAAATAAAAAGAAATCAACTAATTTCACAGAAGAAAACTACAGACAAACTGGTATGACTAAGAATTTGCTATACCACCCACTCCAAAAAGGCAGGCTCATCTGTTTTAATGAGAAAATAATTGCCACAGGAGTCACCAGGTGGTGCTATTAAAAATGCTTATTTTACTAAAGAAATGATACCTACTCTTTGAAGAGTTGCAGTCTTGTTAAACCCCCTCTCTGTTTTACATATAATCTTGGAGTAGGATTATGCCAGGTAAAAGTAGTACTTAATACTTCTACCAAATTTTTCACAGACTCAGCCAGGTTGGAATGGACCTCTGAGATCATCAAATCTAACCCTTAATCCACTACAACTATGGTTACCAGACCATGGCACTGAGTGCTACATCAGTCTCTTTGTAAAAACCTCCAGGAATGGAGAATCCACCACCTCCCTGAGAAGCCCATTCCAATGCCTGATCACCCTCTCTGTAAGGAATTTTTTCCTAATATCCAACCTAAACCTCCCCTGGCAGAGTTTAAGTCCATGCCCTCTTGTCTTCCTGGTAGTTACTTGGGAGAAGAGCCTGAACCCCCCCCCTTGGCTCCAACCTCCTTTCAGGGAGCTGTAGAGAGTGATGAGGTCTCCCCTGAGCCTTCTCTTCTCCAGGCTGAACACCCCCAGCTCCCTCAGCCCTTCCTCACAGGACTTGTGCTGGATCCCTTCACAGCCTCCTTGCACTTCTCTGGACCTGCTTGGTGTGACATTTGCCAAATTCCAATCATCTGGGACCTCCCCAGTGAGCCAGAACTGTTGGTAAATGATGCAGAGCAGCTTGGCAAGCTCTTCCCCAGCTCTCTCATCACCCTGGGGGGATCCCATCTGGTCCCACAGACTCGTGAGGATCCAAGTGGTTCAGCAGGTCACCAACTATTCCCTGCTGGATTTCTGGGGGGCTATTAAGCTTCTTGGTGTTACTATTATTATTTGCTGAGACGGTCTTTCTCACATCATATTTCTGAGCACACCTTCTCCTAGACTGAATTTATAGGAAGCCTTGTTTAGTTTATACAAAGATTTTGCCTGTTAGCATAGAGATAATGAATTTAGGGAGCTCAGGCTACAGGATAAAACTGAGGAACAACATGAAGTCCAAGCTATGTCCTGGACCCAAGAAACAATAAACTATTTCTGTAGCAGACTAACCTTTCTTGGAGCACAGTGCTTCAAAGTCAGTGTCCAATCTTGCTGCCTTTAGACTCAGCCAGCCTTGTTCAGTGCTTCTGCTCAGGACTGAGGTGACCACCTCCACCTGCAGCTACTCAAATGAGCTGAGCATGCATTGGGAAGCTCCCCTTTTATTGGCCCCCCCAATCTTGCTCATGCGCAGCTGGGGTCAGCCCTAATTGGGCACAGGTGGAATTAACACAAGCTCACGCCTCCCACCTCATAATTAGCAACACCTGGTTGCCTCATTTCACTACATATTTCCATCAGGTTAAAAGAATTACATGGTTAGTTCTAAGGCTTTCTTCTTCATGGAAACTTCCTTTGTAGAATACACATACTTGATGGTTCTTGCACAGAACAGAGACCGTTTCCTGAGATATGGAATAAGAATTTTTTGCCTTATAAGAGGCAATGTGTCAGGAGAGAAAGGTGAAGTGCAGGACCTCTTCTAGCACATCCCCAGTGATATATGCATTGGTTTTATTTGAAAAGTGAATAAGTGTATTTCCTAAAGTGACATTCATAGGAATTCTATATAGGCAATTGATTTCCACACTCTTTTGATGCTGGGTAGAATACTGTTATTTCTGTGCTGGGCAGAACAAGGTCACCTTCAGGCCAGTTGTCAAACAGGATGATTTCCTTCAAAGAAAAAGCAATCTTGCTGGCAGAGAACTTAGCCTTCAAAAGATGTCAACATAAAAACCAGAAAGAAGGAAAAGTAAAATATCCTATGAGTATGGCACATGTCTCTCTATGTTCCAACTTTAAAATACTTGGTATCATAGTAGCAGCTACAGATTCTCTTCCAGAAAACAAAGAAGAGTTCTTTCCCCAGAATCTATTAGCAGCTTAAAATAGAAAATAAGAACAAAATGTCTGTTCTCTGCTACCAGGAAGTTTGTAGAAATTTTTAAAAGTGCCTCATAGAAAAAGCCAATTCAGATTCAATTAGCAGACACCAGCCCCTTCACCTCAGGCATATTATTCCCAAGTAAAGTGCCACAGGATCTCTCACAGCTTCATACAAAATGCCTGAAAAACATAATGTTTCCAAGAACTCCCATTTCATATTGTTTAAGATATTACCACAGAGTTACATCTGTGCTCACACTGCCTTCACCAAGCTTCTAAGCATGACCTTTCTGCCTTGGCCAGTGACAATGCAATTCCCTATCTTACACCAGCAACAGGAGGGCTGCTTCCAATTTAGGAGACTCCATATCAGCTTAAAAGCCTTCTGGAATGGAGGGAATAATATTAAAAAAAAAAAATTATTTATTTACTAGCTTGATCACATCTAGGCAAGGTAACAAAGACAAAAAAAATAGTTTGTTTAGATTTTTTTTAAAACCTACACAACTCTCTGTCTTGTTACATGTATTCTGCCCCACCTGCTTGCTACAAGCATTTAATTAACATACTTCACAGTTTGCTGCTTGCACTTCTCAGCAAGTCATGGTTTTGCTTTAAATCTCTGCTGGCTCACCTCTCTGCAGCCTCTCTTTTGTGCCAACAGCAGCTCTATTCTTTCTGCTTAACCTCATTTAAGCAAATTTCAATATAGCTGCATGCTCAGACATTAAAAAGTTGGGCTACTAAGCAGATCCAAGCAATGTTCAGGTGTTCTTAAAAGCACACCTGATACAATGCTTCCAGCAATAACTATTTCAGAAAACAGTAGGTCATCTTCATCTTTATGTTATGCCAAAGCAAACTTTCAGCCCACTATTTCAGTAATTTTTTAAATGATAAAAGATATATAGCTAATAAACAAAACATTAAATCATAGGAATTAATTTCCAAGTTATTAGTAGAAACTTAGAACAACAGTTTCCCCAGATAAAAGAGCTTGGAAAGACATCCTTTGCAAAATCATTTCTAGCAGGTCCCTTCTGAAGTGCAGCAAAAGCATTCTGCAGGTACAGCTGCTGTCCTGCCTCCTACCTGATAACAAATAACTTCAGATGACAGTAAAAGAGCCTAAAGGTCCAATATTGAAGATCCCCAGATCCTGAAAACAAAAAAAAAGAGGTTGATCTCTTTTTACCAGAAAACATTCAAGCCAGCAATGAAACCAAATAACCTAACCCTCAAATGCAGGCTGTCCACAGTGGGGAACTATAAGTCTTTTCCATGAGAAAACAAGAAAATCCTTTATGGCGAAGTACTGAAGCAGCACATTGCTTTCCTTTTATTCTTTACAGTCTCTGTTCCCTGCCAAACCACTCTCTCAAGAGTGCAAATAGCCTAAGCTTCTGACTACACTGGAATAAAGGGTAATTAAGTACCTTGGAATCATCCCATATTTTCAGCCCCCTGCCCTGTATGGTCCACAGAATAAAGTCAAAACCATTAAACTTTACCAGAGGTGTGATGTGGAAATATTCATTAAGTGACAAGTAGGAACTCTGTGTTGCTTTAGTTGAATTTTTAAAAAGGTTTGTATACACTGGTGAAGATTATTTTAGGTAATACCTGGCCAAGTTATATCTGGAATATTAGGGCATCAATTTTCTCATTCTGCTTTTTATGTCTCCCATATTAAAAAAAGCACTGTTATATCAATGTGAATGAGCTTTTCACTGCATGAATTACAAGGTGCTGAAGAGTAATTGCATTGTCAGATTTTGCCCTTTTGAATGTTCCTTATGGTAGTCTTCAGGCTCATAATTTAGTTTTCTTAAATAACATTTTTGTTTGTTTAAAAGAATTATGCTTTCATGTACAGAGCATGGCAACAGAACGATGAAAAAGAATAGAATTTTCTTCATGCTCAGCTCTCCCTTTCATAATGTATTTGCATACTGACCCGTATAAGCTTAATAAAGCCTTAACCATGGGTTTTTTGCATTCACTTTGAAATAAGGTTCATGGAGGCTCATGATAGCAACCTCTGTTTTGAATTAGAGGGGTAGGGGAAGTGCACCTTCAAAATACTGCTTTAGACAGTCAAATGTCTCTGGAGTCTCTAGATTCTCTGGAGTTAGACAAACAGACCTGGTTTAGCTTTTCCTCATGTGCATTACTATTTCAGCAACTATAACCATATAACATAATCACTGACTATTTGAGACACCTGATCAGATTAAAATAACTTCCAAGTTGCATTGTTACATTGTGAGCACAGCTGAAATGTTGCCTGAGTGCTGTAGGGAGAAGAGGCCTGGACCGTGAGCTCAGCTCAAAAAATATTCTCCTTGTCCTTCTCCTCAGTCAAGGGTTTACCAGAGGTTCCATTGCTGAGGGGTTGCCTGATTACCCACAGTCTGTACTGGAATGAACAGGGAGCCACATCTGTGGGTAATCAGTTATAATGAAGCTTAATTTTTGAGACCTCAGGTTGAATTTGTCAGGCCACAGTTAAAAGCATATATTTCAGGTGAAAAACAGTAAAACCTGGTTAGTAAAACAGTGAGACAGAATAAATGTGTAGTCTTGGAATGTTTCATTGAGTCACTTTACAGAACAAAACATCACTTCACATTCACTTTTGATATTTATCTCCAAGATAAATACCCTGCAAAGATTGAGAGAATAAAAAAAAAAAGAAAAAAAATCTCCCAGAGCACTCAGCTGAGGCAATTTTCCACTAGATTACAGAAACAAGAACAGAAATTGACCTCCAGGTGTTCAAAAGCAATAGTCAAAGCTGTTTTACTTAAGCAGTGGAGTTTATTAAGGTTAACTCATGGGGTTTTGTCACAGATCAGTTTTGTCAGAGTGGTAATGTAACACTTCAGACCACAGGAAAACTGCTACCAGCAGAATGCAGCTCATTCTGACCCTCATTTTCCTATCAGAGGATGACTGAATTTGTATCCTAGGTGAATAATAACATACTCAAACCTCTGAGATTAGTAAAATAGCTCCTAAGAGTATAATTCTTCTCCTTCAGTCTTCATGCAGATTATTGGGACATACTCAGCAGATGCTCTTCAGCAGGTGAAGAACTGCAGCAATATAATGATTTTTGCTCCTTCTCTTGAATGCAGATGACAGTGATGGAAATTTCTAAAGAGCCCATGTTACAGTTCAAGGTAACATTAAAATTTATTTTTGTTTCGGATCCGTGAAACAAAGTCCAAACAAAGTCCAACCATAGAAGGGTTGGATGCAAGCACATTTGACAATTGACACAGACAAAACTATAGAGCCAGGCAAGAGAGGGAGAGAGGAAAAGAAGATATAAGAGAGAAAAGTGGAGAAAAAGGGTAAGAAAGTGGGAAGAAACGAGAGAGGGAGAGAGAGAGAGAGAGAGTCTAGTTAGTTAAGAACTTAGGAAATAATGCCATTCTCACTAATGGATTGTTTATTTTGAATAATTCTGAAAGGTACTCCAACACTGTTGAACAGGAATGTTCTGTGTGGTGGTACATTTTGTGTAAAATACTTGAAATTTGTTTGGAAAGATAAATGGATTTAAATGTTACTTTGTTACAATAGGTTTTCATGATGAAAAATTCAAAAGGTCTCCAGCTCAGATTTTCAGGTCAGGAGAGAGTTTGACACATCAAAATAAAAAGGATTGCTACATAATGTATGAATGATATATAATATCAAAGGGAACTTTCCTGGAGCCAAGTTTCAATCTGTCCATGCCTAACTGCTCTTTACTGAAGAGGGTAGGAGATAAGGGAATAGTCAAAGAATGAAAAAACTTCTTGAAGTTTCCAAAATTCCTGATCTGAATACCTAGTGAGTTTTTGATATGAGCTGCAGAAGCAAAGATGATCTTGGAGCATGGGGCTGAAGAGGTTGTTGAATTTCAGCAGCTGTGAATGCAGACCTTGCAATAAACTGGAACTCCATTTTAAAATGACTTGTCTGGGTCTTTCACCCCTCTTTTCCTGTTGGAAGGCTGCAGTGGCCTTCTTTCTTCTTTCAGCTCTGGGCTGACTTTCCTGCTCTAGGCCTAGAAGCATCTTGTCCTGCAGGGCAGACCTGGGATATATATGCACACTTTGCCACCTTGTGCTTCAATAGAGAAGTCCTGTGTTGGTGACAAATGTGGTGGTCACTGAAAGACACTGAACAAGCCACTGACCCTATGTGCATAAAAATAACCTATATGTGGTTCCAGCACCTGGAATTTTCTTGCTTTAGGAAAGCAGGGGGGGGGCAAAAAGCCAGCCTGCCTGCTTGCTTGCTTGGCTTGTTTTCAAAATATGGTTCCTTTGTAATGGGAGTGACCAAGTAATTAGTTTTGAGTTGTTCCACCTCCATTTAAATTTAAAATTAGAATCTGAACATCTCTCAAAAACAAACAACAACAAAGAATATCTTTAGGAAACTGTTTAAGAAATTGCTTAATATAGCTTCATTTCTATTTTTAGGCTTTGACAGTGATCATCCCAACTGTGTTTAAAAAGAAACATAGATCTATAGAATAGTTGTAAGATAGCTTCATGTTTCCCAGGGACTGCCAATCGTGCATGCAGTTTTTCAAATTAATGACAAGACTTGGATGGAGTGTGTACTCTTAGAACAAAACTGTCTTGTTAAAAACCAGTGCATTCAGACAGCTTGCAGGAAAAGGAGATGAAATTGCTGGATTGGCCTTTTATATGGCTTGATTGATGAGAAAACTATGCTGCAGTATTCATTGTTTATCAAATGCCACTCTACCAGAGGCACTAAAAATACCAAATATTCATTGGATGCAAGATTTAAAAAGTGATACTGCAGAAATCTGGGGCTGGTTTCTGTTAAGATTCCTGTATCTATATAAGGGCAAAAATTTAAGATGTGCTGAAAGTGTAATGAGAGGCACTGTGCAATGTAACTGGGGAGGCATCAGGCACTGCCTCCCTCATAGAAAAGGGGTCCTTGTTCATGATGTCTCACTGAAGGCCATTGCAGGAATAACCTGCATGTGTTTATAAAAAATCCTGTTTTCTCCAACTGCCCTCTTCCCTCCCTCCTTTCAAAATTAAACAGCTCCCATCCCTGAGAGATGCCCTTTAACTGTTACTTTTCAGTTGTAGTTTTCTCTGTGATGGATTATAACCGTGCATTACAATTTGTATCCACCTAGCTGCAGCACTTTTACCCACAAGCAGGAATGGGAGCTCATCCATATGATTATCTGCTTTAGGCATCATACTTGTTGTTTTGATTAGGATGGTGTGATAGGTTATAAGAATGAGTGAAAACCTGAAAGATTACCACAATGTCAACCTTTAGCAAAAAAACAGTTGTCATCTGCTGACAAGTACATTGTGGACAGATTTGATACACTGTCTTTTCTACCTGCCTGTAAACATGGGTTTAATAAACATTGTCTTTCTTAGTATTTTTGTGTGCATGAAGTAAGAACACATTTCCCACTTCCTCTGCAATTTCACACCATGAGTAATAAACAGGCATTACCTGCCCATTTGCAGGTAATCCTATGTGTAGTTGTTTTGGTTTGGATTTATTTTATTTTATTTTGTGTTATTTTTAACACACTTATCTAAATATGGTGTTTGTGAAAATGAGTCTCGTATTAGCTGTAGGTTAATTTAATGTGAAAAACATGCTGGGAAAACATCCTTTAGCCAGTGTGCCTGGAGATAGCTGTGATCTGTGAAATGTTATCTTGGCGAGTCTACATCATTCCCTGATGAGTCAGTTTGAACTCTGTTCTTTTACTAGATTATTATTTTTTGGAAGGTAATTCTCAGTACATTTGTATTCATGAGGCAATGGACAGTGGGTAATTTAACATCTGCTATCTACAGCCTCTGTCAGCAATTGGCCTTCTCCCAGTGGGATTTGTAGTTACTTCATGTTTCAAAGGCGGAGAATTCAAATCCTGTGTAATTTGTGGTGCTGTGAGCAGAGTTACAGAATGTGCCTTCTTTTCCACCTCCTTTTAGTTGGGTTTTAAACTGATAGTGCTTCTTTTATTCTGAACTGGATAAAAAATAAGACTTGGAGAGGATTAACAAGAGGATTTCATCCTGTCAAGGATTTTTTCCTCCCTGAAACAGGAAGAGGTGGAAGTGCAAAGAAGAAAACTAAGGAAAAATTAATCCTAGTCTTACCTTATTTACAGTCTCTGCATTGTGTTCTCATATTGATTTTTTTGAGGAGGAAGAGTCTGCATAGGTGTGAGGCAAAACTGATGTCTAAGGCTGTAATCCCCAGAGGTAAGAACTATATATTTGTGTCTGCATTTTTCTTGTTGGGAGGTCTGACTTGGTCCTTCAGCTCTCTTCTAACTTGCAGGTCTGGTTTCACTCAAAAAGTGTAGAGAAAGGGTAAAATGGGAGCAGAGTAGGACATTTTAAGAGATACTGGTACCTCTCATCTGAAATAAGGGAAAGTGGTGTTTGTGACTGACTTTTTTTTTTTCTTTCTTTTTTTTTTTTTTTTTTTTTTTTTTCCCAGTACCTACTCTGTTTCTAGCCTGTATTTGCTACATCCACCCTACTTGCCTGTGTTTGGAAGATCATTGTTATCAACAGTGGTTGCTCTAATGTTCATCAGTAGAAACAAGCTACATTATTGTTTGAAGATAAGAAAACTGCCTTTTGTTAAAATTGTAATCAGCATCACCTATTAATAAAGAATTAATGCCTTCTCACAGCAAAACTCTGCATAAAAATACTCACTCTAGATGGCTGAGAGACTGTTAAATGAAATTGAGTATTCTCTGGTATCTTGACCCACAGGATCAACTCATTATATCTAATCTCTTGACTCAAACTGCTTAAGAGACAGAAACTCCTTCCTGTTCCTCAAGATTCATATTCCTCAATCAGAAAACTGATGCCAGGAGGCTCAGCCTATGATAGATTCACAAATAGTACATTTGATGCTTACTATGGCTTTTTTTTCCCCCCATGCATGCTGATTTAAGTAGCTGAGTGTTTGCCTAAAAGGACTCCTGTGGCACAAGAGGGATTTTGAGTTGATGAGAGTTTAGGAAGCAGTTCTGAATATCAGGAAGCCTGACATGTTACCCCCCTTTTAAAATTTAAATTTGGTCACTGTTACCTTATCTCTTGTATTTTTTTGGAACAGGTAGAGAAAGGAAATTCTGCATTGCTTCATAATATTTTTGATTAAATTAATCTGCCTTCTGTTTGAATGTGTTTCAGGGTCTTTGTTTCTCTATTATCCTCTTCCTTCAGGGGTTCATGAAGAGGACATTTTGGGTAGATATCCACAGCTTAGCAAGAAAATTTTTGAGGGGAGTTTTTGCTTGGTGGAACACTTCTTGGGTTTGGTTTCTTTGGGACCATTCATTTTGAGGATTTGGTTTAAAGGGGGAACAGTGAGTATTGCCTTGTTTTCTGGGTTGCTTGGTTGTGTGGTGGTTTGGTGGGTTTGGGGTTTTATTCTCCTTTCTGTTGCCTGAAGTAACAAGAATTTCAGGAACCTTGGAGGATCAATACTTCAGCTGAATCCTTGTGTGTTTTAGAGACAGAGAAGGAGAAGGAAGTTGGATGGAGAACATGGAGTGGATCTGTCTTTGTTCATAGTGTGGTTTGAGAGAAAAATAATAAAGCTGCAGTTGCCATGTACAGTTATGTTCAAGATTCCCTAAATATGAAGGTGGATCTACCAACAGAAAGAAAGCTTAAGAGGGCTTTTTCTTTTATTGCCATGTGAGTTTGAATGTTGGATCCTATGCTGTGTGCTCTAAAGTTGTAGCATAGTTACTGTTCGCTCAGTTTTCCAGAAGTATAACCTGGACTGAAAACTGAGCTAAATGCCAGAGTTGGCTATAGGAGGGATTAGATGAATACTTGAAATCAGCTCATGTAATGACAGCTTTGAAACTGCTGCACATGCAAGTGTAATTGATAACTGCACTGAGAGCCTCTTAATAGAAGCTTGCGGATTCATTTTGTTCAAAATGTGTCTGTACAACACTAGGTACTACACTTTATGGTAAATGTTACACATGAAGGTATTTAAGTGCTTTATGCTATTCATTATCTTCAAGAGTAGTATGAAAATCAACATTCTAGGTTAGACAGCTTGTGGGATGTGCTTTCCCTTAGGATGCAGAGGGAGATGCCTTTGTGGTGTGGCTTGGATTCTTTCCCCCTGCCCTATCTCTGGGGGTATTTTTGTTAGCAATTATCTGTATCTGGACTGAGGAAACATCTCTTGAACATGACATAAACCAGAATTCATACATCTGTGATATGTACTTCTTTGAAAGGTTGGCCATGCACTAGCAGGCCTTGAAGGTTCCTCCTTTGTACTGTACAAAGATGAGGAAACATTTCAGATTTTCCCAGAAAAGCTTAAGAAATTCTCCTTTGGATTTTCAACCCTGGACAACAATCCCAGCTGTCCCATTCTTCCAGACTGAGTATGATTAACAAAAGGTTTTAATTGAAACGCACCTGAAGCTTTGGTTAGTGCTGGACTTCCTTTACAAAGTAGCAAATTCCTCAAAGTGAGGACTGGGGCCCTCTACACCACAGGCTGAAATACTTTAAAGGTGAACACTAAGCCTCCATAATGTCAAGTTTAGCACACTGTCTCTTAGGGGAACAGGTCAGACATCCCTTTCCTCTTAGAGAACAGCAATAAACCAAAAGTGCATTCATTACCTAGAAATTCCTGCAGTTAGACTTGTTCACATTGCTGTCGGTATTTGGCAAACTTGGTAAACAAAAGGTTTAACTCACATTAAAAATAACAGGAGCCACTCATGGTAAAGAAAATACTGAGGTGTTTCAAAGGAAGACTGAAGGCTTCAGTATTTCTCATAATGGGCTCAAATACAGCAACTGCTCTCAGTGATCCCACATAGAGTAAACACCATCCAGGCATCCAAGCAATGGCAAATCAAGTCTAGAATACTGCCCTTGACAGAATCTTCATCTTTTATTGAAGTGGAGAAAACAGCTTTAACGCTGTACTTGCCCTTAGCTTTTTCATACAAACAGTAGGTCAAGAGAGAAACCCTGCTTCAGGGACACATGGTAGAAATGCTATAGGAAGCAAGGCAACAGGTAGAAATGGGATGCTACATGGCAATGCAGCTTGTTATCTTAGCTATCAACACCTCATCAACAACTCATACTCCTGAAGTGATGAATGCAAATGCAATTAGCACTCTCTCTCCCTTCCCTCATAAGGAGTATCTCAGCCTTTTTCCAACTTCACAGAGATATTTTTAAGCTCTGGATATGCAGCATATTTCCAATTATTTGTCCATGTGACTCACACTGGCCAGGAAATAAATGGTTTTAATTATAAAGAGCTTCATAATGCAAAATCTAGACAACACAGTGCAAGTCTGAATTACCTTCTTTGATGGAGTTACCCAATACAGCTCCCATAGGGAGTGGCAGCCCTCATAGAAGAGAGCTGTGATCTTTCTCTGTCACTGGGCAGGATATTTAATCCTGTACCAGTAAGAATTTGAGGGGGCTTTGCCTGCTAATTAGAGTGTACTACAGAGGGGTTGTTTACTTCTTTGTGTTGGTTTGCATTCACACCTATTATTTTTTTCATCTCTCTCACAAGTTCAAAACTAAGCAGAGATTCAACAAAATAGAAGAATTAACTTTTAGATAACCTTGGATTAGCCAGAATTCACAATTTCTTAAATAACTCTCCAGTAACTGCCCAGGAGGTGCATACAAAAAGAAACATTTTGGAGCTTTTAGGGTGTTTAGGATTACCAAAAAGAAATCAGATGTCTCACTTCCATTCAGTACCACAGCCTTAATGAAGACATTTCCTTTACTTAGGTTGAGCCCAGACCTGGGATATCCTAAAACTCTTACTTTCCCCTGGGCTCATGTATACTCTCAAGTTCTGATACAGTGGTCCATCCATAAATGTTTTCAGACATTCAGAAGGCCAGAGAGTGGCAATGATTCCCTCATCCCAAACCTAAATGGCAAAAATACCTATCACCTGTAGAAATAAGAGAATGTCCCTGCTCCTTATCTTTGCTTTGATTCACCTATTTCAACATCCCAAATAAACTGGCTAGAAGGGAAGACCCTAGCAGAGTTCAGGGATGCCTGTCAGATCTGCTGCCCAGGCAAGAAAGAAGAGGACAAGCCTCAGCTTTAAATTATAATGCAGTTCATGTGTGGCTCAGCTCAGAGCTGCAAATGGCTCTGAAACATAAGCAGGAACAGGATTAAGCAGCAGATGAGCACAGATTCTGTGGTGGGGGGAGATGAGTTGTTCTATTTGCTAAATGTGAATCTAGAAACAGTATTGCACAGGAATCAATTTGCACTTGAGATAATTACCTGTATGGAGAGCACAAACACAAGTGACTGTACAAGCTAAAGCACAATGTATTGGTTAGCAGAAAAAACACCTAATATCACAGCTAGCAGTGCCAGCATGTCTCAGATCTGATGATAATTGGTATTCTCTACGGCTTGAGAAACTATGGACAAAAAGCAAGGAAAAAAGGATAGGCCAACATTGTTAGAAAGCAAGGCAAATTGCACTCAAATACTTAACTTTTAGCACCTGTGACCTGCTAAGAAAATAGTTGTAAGGGTTCAGCACAACCCTTTCATACAGTAACACTTAAAAATCTTGCCCATTCTTTTCTTGACAAAATTCACAGTATTTAAAAATATAAGCTAATATAAAATTAAAATTTTTTTTTTTTTTTTTTTAGTTCTTATACTGTTTGAACAGTTTGGAAATTTAATTGTGACAGTTTGATTGGGAGATAACTTGCTCCCCGTTATGTATGTCAGAACTATTAAGTAGTTTCATTATCAGTACAGAGACTTTTCTTTCCCCCTGTGTTGCAGTCTCTCATCTTGAACTGTCACTACCCAGCACTCATCTCCCTATCTCAATCTGCAGCAGCAGCCAAGTGATAAAGTTGCATGTCTTACCAGTAAGACAAGAGGGCATGGGCTTAAGCTCTGCCAGGGGAGGTTTAGGTTGGATATTCGGAAGACATTCTTTACAGAGAGGGTGATCAGGCATTGGAATGGGCTGCCCAGGGAGGTGGTGGATTCTCTGTCCCTGGAGGTTTTTAAGAAGAGACTGATGTGGCACTCAGTGCCATGGTCTGGTAACCACGGTGATAGTGGATCAAGGGTTGGACTTGACGTCCGAGGTCCTTTCCAACCCAGCCGATTCTGTGGTTCTGTGTTTACCTCTAGGAATGCCAATTGTTTGGGCTGTCAGTGCACAGGTTTTATCACTAGTTCGGTGGCAGTGGAATTGAGATCAGTGAGGAGGAAGCCTGCAGCATATAAGTGCAGTTAGATGAAAGAACAGCAGTTTTTTCTGGCTGAGAAGTCAGCTGCAAAGCCAGCATTTACTACACATTTGAGTCAGGCATGACCATAGAAGAGAACCTGATGGCATGATGATAGCCTATTTGATTGCACATTTTGTGTGCACAGAGTGCTATGGATATGATCAGTGATTCTCAGATTTTGCCTGCATCTCACACATGGTCTGCAGAGTAGAAACAAGGAACTGTGTGTTATTTTTCAAGCCACATTGCTCTCTGCAAGAAAAAAACAGTCCAAGACCTTTCATAGGCTCCCTAAAGGTGTGTTTGTTTGGGGTTTTTTGTTTAAGTATATTTGAAAGCAGGAATTTTTATATGTACCTTATACAGCTTTTTTGGACGGAGTCAGCTTAGTGGGTGGGCTGCAGGGTGATGCACTCAGATAGACAAAAGTGGTTTTTATCAGGCAATCTTGAGAAATTATAGAAACTGCAAGTACAGAGAAAAAAAGGTAACAGAAGTAAATTATAAAGCCCATAAATCCAGGGAAGAAAAAGGCTCAGATACATACAGGAGGGTTATTCTCAAATGGATAAATTATTCACAGTTTTTACAGATGATTTGCATAAACCAGAAATATGCTGAAGCAACTATTTCCTGAAATTCAAGGACAAAATAGTAAATGCTTCAAAAACCCACCTCCCTAGTTTTTTCAAACTTTAGACCAAATTGGAGAGCAAGAATAAACAAACATAGAATACTTTCTCTATTTCAGTAGAGTAGTCCATTAAGCCTGGAATGGGCTAAGATCATCTGAGATTATCCTATTCCTATTTCCTATATATATCCCATTTCACCTTCTACTTACTAAGGAATAAAGTAAAACTATGGTACAATTTGTCTTCCTTCCAGTGACCAGGACATTTTATCTAGCAGCAAGAAACTTATGAGATCATTATTATTATTACTAGAGTTAAATGGGGAATTTAAACATGGATCATCCAATGTTTAATGATTATATCCAAATACAAAAAATGGTGGGAATAAAAGTTCCCAATGAGCTAAACCTTTGCTAGGTTAAGACTGAAAAAGGGAAACATTCAGCAAGGGTATTTGTAACTGGTACGAATAGATTCTCTAGAAGAGTACATGAAAAGTCAGATGGAAGGATGAAATTGTCTGAAGATTGATAGGAACCAGCACGAGGGCCAGTGGAGAGATAGAGACATGAGGTCTGTGACTGAAAAGATTCGGAATCCATCTTCAAGCTTAACTCTTCCCACAGAATGAAGAAAATGAAGGAGGTTTCAGTGGATGCTGTTCCTATCTGCTGAAGCATTTATTGCCTTTGCACTAATCACCTTACAGGTGGATTTATTCAAACCTCATTTTACATAGGGAAATTGAGACATGGAGCAGAGTACATCAGTCTCGTAAGGAGATAGAAGTGCTAGGTGGCTGAGTTAGGATCCAGGTTATTTGGACTTCCTTAACCTGCAAACAAAGGCTTCCAGCTGCTATGATGAAGTCTGTGTACCCAAACCTAGGCTAAGGATCCAACTGAAGTTCCCCACTGCTGGGCACACGACGTCCATGCAATGTGTGCAAGCAGTCATTCTGTTTAAACAGTAAGAGTAGATCAGTATCAGCAATAAGATGGGATCATGTGGGACAAAACCTGCAAAAGAAGCCCCATGGAGAAGGACAAGTTATCCATGGGACAGCAATGTGTCCTTGTGGACAAGGTCAATGGTATTCTGGGGTGCATTAAGAAGTGTCCAGCAGATTGAAGGAGGTTCTTCTCCCCCTCTACTCTGCCCTAGTGAGACCTCACCTAGACTATTGCACACAGTTCTGGGCTCCCCAGTTCAAGAGGGACAGGGATTTACTTGAGAGGGTACAATAGAAGGCTATGAGGATGATTAAAGAACTGGAACACCTGTCCTATGAAGAAAGGCTGAGAGACCTGGGGCTTTTTAGTCTGAGGGATCTAATTAATGTACATAAATATATGAGGACTGGGAGTCATGAAGGAAGGGACAACCTTTTCTCAGTTGTGCCATGTGAGAGGCTGAGGGGCAATGGATTCAAGATACACAAGAAGTTCCACTTCAACATGAGGAAGAATTTCTTTACTGTAGGGGTTACAGAGCCGTGGCACGGGCTCCCGGGAGAGGTTGTAGAGTCTCCTTCTCTGGAGACTTTTAAGACCCGTCTGGATGCATTTCTGAGTGATCTGCCCTGGTTTGGGTCCTGTTCTGGTAGGGGGGTTGGACTCAATGATCTTCAGAGGTCTCTTCCAACCCCTGACATTCTGTGATTCTGATCACTGAGCCCTCATTTAAAGAGCAGCTGGAGAAGAGTGTAAGCAAATGTTTCTTGCTAGCATTTCCATATATTATTATCTGGTAACTGGAAATTCATACCATTTGAGGGAGTTGATATGCTGTAATGAGGACTATGATCAAATAATTCTTAAAATCAGCGATGCCTGATATTTGGTAATTGGACAGAGAAGATGCTGGGCTAAATGAGGCCTCTGAGTATGACTTCCATTGATGCTCTTGGAATCAATAAGGAGAGAAGGGAGGAAAGAAGGATGTCTTAAGAAAAAGAAGTTCTGTTCAAACAAACTCATGTGCAAGGACAGCACAAGACTTCTTCCTGACATGACTGACTCAGCAGACGTTCTGCAGAAAGCTTTGCCAGCATTTTAAACTCCCCAAATTAAAGTCCTCCTTTGATTTCCTTGTAATTAAAGCTTCCACATCTAGTACTCCATCTTTTGGCCTTCTCTCTTTTCTGCATGACACTAAGGTATTCTGCTAAAAGAAAGAATTAAGTAATTATTACAGTTTTTCCCATAGAGATCTAAAGGACTGTTCTCAAGCAATAGATGTAGTTAAAATTATTGAACTGGAGTCGTCATCTGTTACTATGTTGCAAAAATAGTCTCTCTCTTACATAGAACATATAATTAAAAACTCAGTAAAATCTGCAATACCCACTACTAAAAACAATTTTTTTTTTGCTACTAGTTGGTAATCTCGTTGTAAAATTAACAGAATCCAAAACAACACATGACATGATATGAAAAACTTTGAGCTTGGCTCAGTTTAGTAAAAAAAATTGCCACTTTGCTGAGACTAGGATGTGTGTTTTGGGATTTGGCAATAAAAACATGAAGTGAGGGAAGGAGAAATAAAGTAAAAGTGTCTGCAGAATTGCAGTTCAACAATATTCTTTTCAAAGTTTACCAGCAGGAGTCAGTAACTGTCAGGAAGTTCATGTCTCTGTGATGAAGTAGGACAAACTCCCAGGCAGAAATATCCTTTTAATAAGCTACCCACTGATAATAGTAATACGTGTGGGAAATTTATAGTTCCTTTTACATTACAAGATTATGTGCTCTTCTGCTAGAAATACTTTTTTTTATTATTTTTAATTTTGCTTTTCTGGGAATACTCACACCAGGAATTTTCTTTGCCTCATAGCCTTGTCAACCAAATCAAACCAGTGAGAATTTGAGTGGAATTGCATTATAGATACTGTGAACAAAGTTTTAGATAAGCAAAGAAGCTATAATTAATGCTCAGATTGGTTAAATTAGTAAGCATATGCTTAGCTCAGAGGCATACTGACACTATTTCAATTTAAACAATATTTTCCTCAAATGGAACAGAATAACCTCCATCTTTGTTTTAACAACAGCAAAAAGAACCTATGTGAACTTCAGCTCCACTGCATTAGCAATGTATTAGCTGTTCCAGTAACTGTAGAGTGCATCTTTATTGGTAAGTGCCTTTTATTTTTTTAAGTACAAATAACACCCTTTCTTTTAAAGAGAAATTAAAGACTAAAGCAGATCATCACAATTTCCACCAGAGGAGAATTTTGTCAGCTTCACTGAGCAGAGGGATAAACTGGCAGGAGAGATACAGATAAAACATTCCCCAAACTGCATATAGTGCCATGAAAGTAGATGATGAAACTTGTGCTCTAAGACAGGGAAGAAAAAACACCAAAACCATTACAGCCATTGTAATAACATACTTATATAGGTGGCATGGAGCTCAGTTATCTCTGTTAGGGTGCAATTAATTTAATTCTCACAAACCTAATTAAACTTGTTAAGATGACAAAAATTTGAGGTAGAAGTAAAAAACCCCAATGGTTTAGCATGAAGCTCCACCTGATGAAGGAACAGTAACTCAGACTGCCTTTGGACCTGATCTTCCATCACTGCTTTTACACCAGTTTACCACATTTTGGCATATGGGCCACCCGTAGTGCCAACAAAGACTCCTTTCCATGGTTGTTCCTCCTCCCTCAGTAATTAAAATGCAGAATTGAGGAATAAATAAACTGCAGGGACTTCTATTAACTTTTGGAACTGGATGAAGTTCAGTGGTTCAGAGACACAGAACAAACTGCTGGGTCACAGTATGCTTAGCAGCAAATTTCTACAGCTGAAGTCACTGATGCTCTCATGAGGCTGTGGAACAATGAGCAATTCAGGGTACACAACCAAGCAAGAGAACACACAAACATGCAGAGATCATCAGCCTACATCTGCGATTTGGAAGTGACTTGCAGGTGGTGCTATAAGCCAGAGCAATGGAAAAATAAACAGTTTACTCTGTATGAGGGGAGGTAAATATGAAACTTCCAAGGATGGGTTTTCCAAAGCCCACTGTCACTGCACAAGTCCCAGAAGCCCACACACACCCTCACCTGGGTTATAAAACTTTATAAAACTCAGTAAAACATTTCATTGCTGCAGAATACTACATACACTCAAAAAAAACCCCAACCCAAAACTCCCAAAAAACAATTCCAAACTCAACCAAACCAAAAACAAACTAGGAGATTAAAATTCTGATAGAAACACAGAATTTGGAAAAAGGAAACTACCTCACTACACAGCCTTCAGCCTTTATATCTATGTTTGATTTGACGTTTCTTTTGACATTTATTTTCAGAGGGGGAAAATCGATGTTACCAAGATGGTAAAGGTGAAGATCAAAGCTTTAAAGTGATATTATTTCAGATACAATGCACAACTATCTACAAGTACACTTCTAAAGAGAAAAAACATTATTCCTCCAGAACACCAGAGATGATGTTATTAGAGGTCTGATTCCCATAGCAAGTACACTGCAACCTTAAAAAAACATGTATTTGCATCAGGGGATTATGTCCGTGTGTAAGGGAATGGACTCAATTAATAGTCTTCTCTATCCCTGACTGCTGTGATCCCTACAGCAATTTTGCACTGCAAAAAGCATAGCTTCCAAATGACAAATTGATGCTTTTTTCCTTTTAAAACAAGTCACTTCTTATTTTATGGCTACACCAGATGTACTTTCCTCACAGATTTAAGGAGGACAAGCTGGTTATATTTCTCTCTGTTTTTGCCAGAAGCTTTGTATTTTGTGCTTGATGCCTCAGGACAGGGCTGATCTAATTCTACAAACTATGGTTGATCTGTTTTGCTTTTGATGAGCAATAGCTCACAAAAATAATCTCTATGATCCTGAGTGCAGCAATTGGGCAGGATTAGAAAGTCAAAGGTCTGACGTACACAGGCAAGTACCTTTGTCTTCAGTTCTCTGTGCCTCCATTATCAAGAAGGTCACTCAGATAGTCTTACCTTTGAACTTTAGGAATTTTAGATCAATAAATCCTTTTACTCTCTCTTTTTTTCTTTTTTTTTATTTCTTTTTTTTTTAAGTAACAAGTAGAATTTTATCCCCTCTGCATGAATGAAGATATATTAAGAGCTGCTACTGTGAAATTAAAGTAGTCCCCTTATGTTGGCTGTTGGGTGCCTGATCTGAAGAGCCTTTCAGGACTAATAGTTGGCACTAATTAGCACCTTTCTAGCAGTCTCAGACAAACTGCCAATGGTGGAGTGACCTCGAGACTCACTGCTGTCATGAAGACCAGGCCCTCTCAGAGTGGTTCTCATTTTTTTACAGCATGTAAGATACTGGTAGATGCAAGCAGGGTAGTTTGTACTGTTAGTGCCCCTGCTGTCTCTGTCACATAGATAGACAGCTCATTTCAAGATATAGTGCACCAAATTATTTGTCCAGAAAACATTTTTAAGCAAATCTCACAAATTCAAAGCTGTCCACCTCCTCCACACAAAGTTGTGTTTTAAACTTCTACTACAGTGCAGCTACATGCTACATGCACATACAGAATTTTGCTCCTCTACTGTATTTGTCCTCATCTATAATGGCAAAATCAATTATTTCCCTTGGGCTCTTTGCTCTTGACAAGTGTATCAGTGTAGGAAAAAGAGACTTTACATACTCATACTTCTGCAAGTCCTAAAGAAACTTTTTTCTTGCACAGTGAAAATTCAAATAGAATAGAAATTGTGGAACCCATTCAGAGGTAATTCTGTGACAGCTGAGTGACTCAGTCCTGTGCTTTTAATCACCAGTTTTCATATTTCCCAAACTATAAATTCCATCTCTTCTGAGTTAGCACAAAAACTACTGTATTGCCTCTCTCAGTCACAAGGGAAGCTCACAGGCCTCAAAACAGAAGCTACCTTTTCCCAACTGACTGGTTTTGTTCCTGTTGTCTCTTTGCTTTCTAAAAGTTCATAACCAATCTCTCAAGCTGGAATGCCACACGGTCCCTCTGATTTGACATTCATTCCCTCAGAGTAAAATTAACACTTTGATCTTAAGAGTATGAAAGAGCCTTCCCCAGTCCTAGCCTCTCTCTCACTCAAAACATTCATCTTTTCTCAGCTTTCCTCATCAGATATGTGATGTGATGCATTTACAACTCTGCTTGGTTTTCTCCATGTTTCTTGTTCCCTGCAATTTGTACAGACCTTCTACAAACTCCAGGCCTCAGAACATCCCACTTCCAGGCTGATGCAAGTACAACTTGCCTTAAAGAACTTCACTGCTTTGTTACAGTTTCCCCATTTCAAGAGCTTCAAGTGCCTTCCACACCTCCTTTCATCATTGTTTTTATCAAAAATTTTGTTTCTTCCTATTATTAGTGGGCTCTGACAGCAGTTGCCCTATTTTATTTCATGTTTTACATTTGGATATCCTGCCTTAAAATTCAAAAGAGGGGGTGGATAGCTTTCTCAGCAGTAAATGCCTAGGAAGCTACCAAGGTAACCTGCTTCCATCTCTGGCACCATCTCTTCTTCATCAGTATGGGAGGGCTGTGCAGGGTCAGAGTTCACCATGCAGTGCACTGCTAGATTTACTGATCTTGGGATCAGTTCCAAGGAATTTACTTGTTCTGGAGATAAGGAATAAAGTCTTTCTATTTCATAAAACATATTCTTTGTTGATGTTAAAATGAGTGGTCTGTGCCATATGCTATACCTTCTACTAGCTTATCAACTGGAAGGATGGAAGAACATGTATTCTGTTTCACAGTATTTCTTCAACTCACTCTGTTAAATATTTAGGATTCAAGGGCTCCTGGAGGGGGCTAATGTAATTTAGATGGGGTATGTGCTTATTTAGTTTTCTATTACATTATCTAAATGGTTACCAATGAATCAGAGAACTACAAAAATTATCCCTCTTACTAGCAAAACATGGCAGAAATAATTCAAACCAGTAAGGAAGAGAGAAGATCACAAAATGTCCCTCAAACTTTGCTAATAGCTGTCACGACAATCAGGATTTTTAGGTACCATGCTGCCATCTCACACCTCATGCAAAAAATAACTCTGGGGATCTAGATACACTTAGTACAATTTTGACTGGACTTGCTTCTAGCAAAACTAATTATTATCTAGTTACCTACCACAGCAGCTACACTGCTAAATTTTGTGCAGAAGGCAAAAAATAAGTCTAAACATTTCCTTTCAACAGTGTCTGCATTAAGAATTACAGGTTTATCCTGACTTTTACATCCTTATCCATTAGAAATCTTACCCTTTAATTTAAAGATAAATTAAACTTTTTGCATTTGAGACAAAATTTGAACATGTGAAGCAATCACATTGCACATGTTCAGTAAGCATGGGAAGAGAAGTTAAATATTTAAATCTTGGGTTTTCTTCACACCTTTCTTGGAACACAAACTATAAAAATGGCTGTTTTGTTTTAAAAATAATACCAGAATATGAACAATATGCTTCCATTGGTTTACCCATCTGAACTAAGGAAGAATTACCAGCACTGTGGTAACAACATATAATGCATGGATGTCCATACCTACGTTGCCATCAGCATTTGAACTCAGAGTGATGAGTATACAATTTCTTCAGTACTGAACACAGTAATAGAAACATCATCTCAGCAGAAAGTCCTTTTGAGAAATACACGTTTCATACTGCAAGTTGATATTCAACTGGGCTTCATGGCTCCATCTTACCCCCTGGGACTGACGGTACATATGTATCAGACTATCAGTGATCCAAGTTGGACTCTATTTGACAAACTGCAGGTACACAAAAGCCTTTGTGTAAAGATCCTCTTCCCTGGTAAGCAATTTATATGATTGCACTGGACATAACACAGTGTTATGTCCAGTGTTAACAGTCTTCAAATAAAAGGTGGCAGTGAAGAAGACAAAATCCACAGCAGGATAATGAAATTCATACCTTCCAGCCAGTCCCAAATCTTTCCTTAATACATCAAGAGTGTACTTTGAATCTCAGCCTTTAGAAATCAGGTAGGATAGGTGTTCTTAAAAAAAAAAAACAAATGGCAAAAATATGTATTAATAATAACATTAAAAAGAACTTAGGACTGGGGTTTTTCTTCCTTCATCTGTAATTTTTCAGGTTGCTTTGCTCACTGGCACGTGAAGTTTCTATATTTCCGTTTTCTGTTTTTTTCCTTTGCAAATGAATATACTGATTTGTTCTACAGCTTCCTATATTAAATAATTTAGGAGAAGTTTCCCCAAAATGGCTGAACCATACAAATCCCCTTGACTCTTAATGGCATTTGTTTTGCAAAATTCTCTAGATATCTTTGAAAACTCTGAAAACCCATTCCTACAATAAGTCTGCTTTGTGTTCAGTTGTGTATTTATTTCACAATTGTTTTACTGGCTTAGAGGTAGTATATTTGCTGATCAGCACATTTTAAGGAACCGTGGAGAATATGCATAAACTTCATTGCCTTCTGGAAGGTAATCATAAGCACACACAGCAGAATGTTTATGTATCTTATACAGCCCCAGCTCACAAGTAGATACATTAGAATTCAGGAAGCTGACTGAAGGACCAGCAGAAGCCAAGAGCAAGTGGAAGAAATATTTCATTGGATAGTTTTAAATATCTACTCATAAATCAGAGAAAACTGTGAACTATTTGGAACAGAGTATTAGCCCCATTCAGTTTATTCCCTCACATGAAGTGGGGCAGCATTTGGGATGAAATTTATCCTACTGAACACACTGAACTCCTCAGCCCTTCTGAGCATCCCAGAATAGTAATACATGAATCATAAAAAAATCAGAAAAGGCCAAATTGTTGTACGTACCTCTCAGCTTTCCTACATTACAGTGCTCACCAAGTAAGGCTGTGGCATCAGTGTGGATGCCACAGATGTGGCTAAATGTGTGGAGGGGTTGAAAACCTGAAAGTTCTAAAGCGGGATCATCTACGTAGCGTGCCCAGTGGAACATGGAAAAGCCTTTCATTCCTTTTTGTCTCAAGTTTAAAAATTAAATTGATTGACAGTTCAGCTCAGACTCACTGAACCCAGACTGGCATATCCAGGCCCAGGACTATGTCCATAAGGATTAAAATTTTTCTCCCCTTTAGACAACTGTGCTTTTCTCCAGCAAAGAAACATTCTCTAGCACAGTCCTTTTTTTTGTGAATGTTTGAAAGTCACTTGTTAGAAAAATATTTAATGAACTGTCCAAATTATTAATTTAACTCGGCAAGGTTAAAATTAACTAAAATAAATGTGTTACAGAAATAGATCTGCTGAAGGAAAAGTGATTCAAGCCTAGAAAATTACGACTCAGAAAGCCATTCAGCTATTGCAAACAGACCCCATTGACCCCTTTCCGTAATATTTTAGGCAACAGAAAAACATACAAACTTAAAGCAAGTTAGTTTTCAAAGGAACAATTTCGAGAGGTTTTTTTAGACAAGAATTATTATGACCTATGTCAGTTAAAATTGTACTCAGAGGAAGTGAAAAAGCAAAGATGACAAAAGGTTGCAGATAAAAAACCATTCCACTCTTTCAGCTCAAGTAGCCTATAATTATATAGTGAATCACCATGTATATACACTGACTACCTGCATCATCATCTACCTTTTGGATTGACTAAACTGGATGATTAGATTAGTAGCTTTCTCTTACAGTCTAAATTTTCTGTAAACAGAAATAATCCAGCCTCTCTGAATTGCCTGGGAAACAAATTCATCTGGCAGCATCAAAAATAAAACTAAGCCTAAAATGGCAACCTGCGTTGGCAAGCTTTTAAAAATAAAATCACCACTTACTTTAGAGTAACAGTTTGCATTTTGCCTTTTATGGATTATTTGAGCTCAACTTAAATTTTCTTCTTCCATTCTCCTCCCAATTATTGGTAAAGATTCACCACTGAACTCTGTTTCTGATCTTCTAACTTAGAATTAGTAACAATGAGTTGAAGGAAATTATCAGCAAGTAAAACCAACAAGTAGGTGTTCGAAATGCAACACTGATCACCACTGGTCAGCTAACCATGATCAAAGAGAAAACAGATCAATTGTAAGGTCACTAAAAGACAAAGGAAACACAATAGATATTGATGTGAGAGAAAATCAGCTTAGAGGAGTTTAATTGGTAATATAGTCATTTTAATGAAGAATTATTCAAGTGGGACAAGGCCCACTATATGCCCTCAGTCTTCTACAGGAGACAGAGATTTCCTATTATTAGTGTACATGCCTGATTAACTACTTACTGAGCCACACATCTGCAAATGACCTGAACTCAGTAATTGATCCCAGTGGGACCACCAGGGTTTCCCCAGTTACATGCAGTTATTGGATGGTTCATTATGTCATCCAGCTGTCACCCACATTCCAAAGAAACCTATTTCATGGTATAAAATGCTTTGTGATACTTTCTTTAAAATGCATTCATGTGAAAAGGCAATTTGTAAAGCAGAATTCTTGAAAAATAACCACAATATATAAGCAATTGGAGTGAATTAATTTTACCCAATTCAGCTGGTAACCATTATGATTACAAAACCAGCTCAACTTGCTATAGAATTGTCTATTGATCTACTTCCATCTTATAAGAGGGGTAAAGAAAGAAAAGTGTTTAAAAGTACCTTATTATCTTCCTGATTATAGATGAGGACAGGAGCTGAGTGTGGCTCCTACTATATGCTAGCTTCAGTAACTAGTATGTCGATAAAAGGCATAAAATGTAACAGAACTATAGCAGCTACAGACATTAAAGCTAAAACAAAACAAAACTGAGGTAGGTTCAGGAATTCTCAAAGTAATGCTAGAAACCTGTCATCATAGCTGACTGTAGCAGATAGTGTTTTAAGTTTTGAAGATTTTGGCCTAGATATACTAGTGCTTTACCCTTGAAGCAAAAACAGTTGGCAACTTTGGGCAAGAAGAATGTAGATAACAGACATAACAAGACCTTGGTAAAAGAATAGAGTAGCATATGTTTTGCTTGTTAGGAAAGATTGCATTAACTAGTTAGAGGAAGCTCTGCTTCACATGAACAATTAGTTGTAGCCTATCAGCTTGCAACAGGTATGCATGACAGCTCATAATAACCAATTATAAAGTAACACAAACTATGGCTGTGCTCATGGACAAGATAAAGACAAAAATAGAGATGTCTTATGAATAAAGTGCTGATGCTCAAAAAGGACCTCTGAGTGTCAGTCATTCATTGCGGCGGCAAACAGTGAAGCCAGACGAACTTTGGGGATTTTACTGCGGATGAAGCCGTGGCCCAGCAAACAGCACAAACATCAGGGAGGAGATCAGATTGAAAGACACCCGGGAAGAGCCTGTAGTCTGGAGTGCACAAGTGTACCCCTCGGAAATAGAGGTGAGCAGCAGAGTGCTTTAAGGTTATGGGGTCCCCAAATGCGTTCTGTGGTTGTCTCTTTTAAATGTCTTTATGAAAACGCTCCAAAGGAGAGGAACTCAACATGATGACACTGCCGTAAGATTTTTGCTCATTTGGCTCAAATCTAACGACTTACATGCCAATTTTGAGACCTGGGAAACAGGAGGGAAGTTTCTGTTTGAAGCTGCCACAAAGGGAGATCAAACGGCCGGCTAAAGCCGATCTACCTGCCACACTACCTGGCGTCTGATCCCAGTCATTGAAAAAAAACCAAAGCGACGGCCGGGAGAATAAAGCGGCGGCAGAAAGCCTTAGCCGGGCCCTCAGCCCCCAGGGCAGGAGACCCCCGCCCGGCCCCCGCCTATGACCCCTGGCCGCCGCCGAGAGGCGAGAGAAGCCCCTCCCAACGCGCACCTCCCGCCTCCTCTCCAAGATCTGTCTAATTGATCGGTGGCTGCTGCGAAAGCTTTCTCCGCGGCACCTCTATCCCCTAACTCAGAGGGCAGTTGGGCCTTTTGTAACGATTCAACAGGTAAGAATGGAGGCTCACTTCGGTCAACCCCTTTGGCCGATGTTCTTGTGGCACAAACACCACCCTCACCCCGCAGTCCCTCCGCCCCTGCAAACACAGCCAGCCAGCCCCCGGAGCTGCGACGGACGGGAAACCACCCGGCCCTTAAGGCGCGCCGCCCACCAGGACGGTGCAGATAAGGAGGTTCCAGAGCTGCTGGAGTTGTAAGAGTTAATCAAGGGGTGCCAAGTGACAGACAAAGAGATTAAGATATTAAATATTACTTGCATTTGAGAAAGGCCTCAAGTCTTGTTTGCATTTGAGATTTTTTTTTTTTCATTTGTCCTTTTACGTGTGCAATTGCAATTTCTTATCTTGTATTGTGGTAAATGATTGTTTTGTAGTTGAAAAAGCCAAAGCGTGAGGCAAAATTCTGATCTCTGTTAAGAGATTTGTATACAACGTGGCAAGTCTTGTGAACGAGACCGCCGCACCGTCTAAGGAAACTCTCTATTCTGTTCCCAAAGCCTTTATCTTAAAAACTAAAAAACAGCCATCAGCTGTGAACACCCAGTTCCTTCCCCCGCTCCGTTCTCTCTTTTCCTCCCTCTCTCCTCTCCTATGAAAAGCAGTCTGCCTTAAGTTTCCGCCCCCCCCCCCCTTGCCCCGTCTCCTCCCCAAGCCTCTCCTTCTCCTCTAGCCGCCAGTAGCTAGAGGAAGCAGTATTCGGTTAACTGTTTGAACTTCATCATTACAGGATATTTTTATTTGAATGGGATCTCCAATGCCATTCTCAACATATTTTGACTTCGAAATTAAGATTTGTGTCACCAATTTACTTACTAGAATACAAGGAAAAGATACACGATGATCCTGTCTTATAAATTACAATTGCAAATTTAATCACTTTTCTGAATTACATCGCTCATCTTGAATGACATACGTGCAAGTACTAAACTTGTATGTTCTATAGACATTAAGGCAGTAATATAAACTCATTATCACAGTTTCAGGAATCTGAAATGGAAAAAAAAAGATTCTACTATGAATACCTGGCAGAACAGGCATAATGAAGCCTAAATAGAGTGGCCTAAGGACTGAAACTGGACAACCATAGACTGATTCGCATTTTCCCCACCCCTCGTCTCCAGGACAATAAATCTTTCCCTGAAAGAGAAATTGCAGCTACCCATTTTCCTAACTGGAAGAATAGATCACTGAAAGTGATAGAAGGTGTGAAAGTCTGATGATCTCACTGTTGGAATTTGCCTCAAGACAATTTTCAAGTGAAGAGCCCTGGCTAGGGTGGAGGAAGATGCTAAACTACCTGGCCTGCCCTGAGACATCAGGCGGTGAGCCCGGAAAGAGGAAAGAACTGATGGCTGGGTTCCTGAGAGCCAGCCTGCAATGCTCTGCAATGCTGGAACGGGAACGAGCAGGATAGAAGTCCCCTCCAGACATAATGATCCCAGGGTGGGGGGCAGACACCTTGACTGTACTTATGTTAATGAACCTGGCTTGGTCTGATCGCTGGCACTGAAGGCAAGTCCCCTCCAGGCCATAGCCTGGAAAACACCTTGATTGTGCTGATGCTAATGAACCTGGCTTCCGTGGCAGCTGACTGACAGCTCCCTTTGGAACAAAGGAACTTAGGGGTATACATGGCTATGTATTCCTCCAGACCCACCACCAGCTTCATCAGGCCCTGTCCAGGATTGGAACACCATCTTGAAGAAAACTCACTAGCCAGCTGTACCCCTGGTGGTGACACTCTCTCTCACACACCCCCCCCCTTTCTTTTCCACTTTCTTGCTGTTTTCTCTCCAATTTCTCCATCTCTCTCATTACTCTTTGTTTCCCATCTCTCTCTCTCTCTCTCTCCTATCTTCATTTTCCTCTCTCCCTCTTTTACCTGGCAACATATTCCCCAAACTTTCATGGGGTTCTATCTATCTATCTATCTATCTATCTATCTATCTATCTATCTATCTATCTATCTATCTTGTGTCAATTGTTAAATAGAAGTTTATGCTTGCACCTGACCTTTGATGGTTGGACTTTGTTCACATGGATCAAAACAAAAAATAATTTAATGTTGCTCCAGACTATAACAGAAGGTGAACAGCCATTGTTCTACATAACTGTCAGGTGTAAGACTGACACATTTTATCAACCTGTTCTTTTAATCATGCAACATAATGGGTTGTTGTTTTGGTGGGAACTATTCCTTTTTGCCCATATGCCAAGATTAGCTTTTGTCAAAACAGAAAAAGTAGTGCAAAGTTGCTCAGAGAGATTTAAAACCAATCCCATACTAATTTAGTTACTATCTATGTGATAAAGGAAATCTCTGCCTTGGTAAAGCCACCAACCAACTACCAACTTCCATTTTGAAAATGCCCTGACACTATTCAAGTCCAAAACATTACAAGACATATAGATAGGAATCAGATCTGATTTAAGTGTTGATTTTCAATGGTCTTCTGATGTTATAGCACTATCTAGCAATAAAATGCCCTGTGACAACAGACATATCACATATCATACTGCTCAGAGCTTCCCATTTTATTTATTTTTCTAATACACTTTATTTTCTTACCAGTCCATTAAGGGGCACCAAAGTCTTTCACTTCACCTTTTGCTTTTTGGTTTTAATGCAGAGAATGAAACTGAACCACTGAAAGACTGCTGTCCACCCTGAAGGGTATTAATAATGCATCTGTACCCAAGAAGATATCCCTATTAATTCCTACCTGCTTCAGGAAGGGCCTTAGGAAGATGATAACAGGCTTAGAAAAACAGTAGCTGGGGTATTTCAGCTATCCTCACCTCAGGTTTGTCCTTATGAAATGATCAGTGTCAGTGGACTCTCTTTGATCTCTCGGAACTTTTGCATTCCTTGCATGGTCTTTTAATTAAATAAGTGAAGCAGACCAAGCTGTCACAGCCTCTTCCTATCTGATTTCTGAAACAGCTGAAGCTCCCAACAGTCTTGAGCTCATTTCTATCCCAGAGCATCCAGAAATACGAGGCACAACTGGAGGACATATTTTTACAATAGATTCACTCTGGATTAAACAAAGTGGGAAGCTGTATGCCTTTTGTTTTGGTTTTTTTTTTCAGAGCATCTGACTATTAATTTCAAGGCTGTGAATATAAGTTACTATGTTTCCTTCCAAGCAAGGCAGGAAGTGACATGGTGCAGGGCATTATGTGTCTTCCTGCCAGCCAGTTCTGCTTCATGCTTCTTCAGTTACTCTCACAATGATCCAAACAAACAGCTTACTAAGGATGTTGTTCATTTAGTATAATTTCTGTATCTTGTTTTTCCTGTCACTTGTTTTTTTATGTTCTGGAGCTGGCAATTCAGAGACAAGTGGTGAAAGGGAGGAGAGGGAGAAACACACAAAAATACCTCTGCACCATGTCAATTCTTGTTGCATTAGAGCTCATTGGGGAACATTTGCCTGACTTCCCCAGGAGTACGTCTGGATGGGGAAAGTGAGAGCAAAAGGACTAGTGAGGAGCTCCCTGACACTCAGGGAAACACACATTACCACTACTGCTCTGTCAGCTGCAGGCCACACTGTATTTAACTAAAAAACAAGGGTGTTTGTAGATAGTTCTCAGTGACTGAAGTGACTGACTCGTTGCCTTTTTGTGTTGGGGTTGAAGAGCAGGGTGAAAGACTGAGGTATTTGTTTCTGAATTGGTCTAATAATTATTCTGTGGAAAAAATATGTTCTGCAAATTTACAAGGGTTTAGAAAATGAGAATCAGGTTTGCTATGGACCCTGGTATTATTATATTCACAAAAGAAACGGTAAAGCTTTTCTGGGCAAGTACTTACCTATTCCCTTCCCCAACACTCCCAAAGAAGCTCCTTGAAGGTCACTATAAGCCTGATGAAGTATTTGCCTTATATATTGTACAACATCAAATTCTCAGTAAATTCTGAAGCACAGATCTCAGAGCAGTCATTAATATAACCTGCTCTACAGCCTTTTTGTTTTCTGCTGCATCTTTGCAGCCAGATAAGAAAGCAGCTAAGAAACTGTACTGCCTCTACCACAGGGCCCACACATGGTGGTTTATAGGAGAATTGACACCATCTCCATTACCACCACACTCCTCCTAGCCACACATATCCATCCAGGCTGACAGCCACTAGAATCATAGAATCATAGAATCCTAGGGGTTAGAAGGGACCTCGAAAGATCATCTAGTCCAACCCCCCCTGCCAGAGCAGGGCCACCTAGAGTACATCGTGCAGGAACGTGTCCAAGCGGGTTTTGAATGTCTCCAGTGAAGGAGACTCCACGACCCCCCTGGGCAGCCTGTTCCAGGGCTCTGTCACCCTTACAGTAAAAAAATTTTTTCGAATATTCACTACCCTAACAAGGTTCTCATGTTCTCTTCTACCACGATGTAAGCCTCTGAGACAGCTCCAGAGTTGGGTGGAAGATGAAACCATGACCTTCAAAGTCAAGGTCAGGAGTAACTTTGCCTACCCTTCCAATCCTTTTCAGCTTAAAGAATCCCAATTATGCAAATTGTAATTAGAAGGAAGTGTTGGACCAGCCACATTAGCACTGATGTTGTACACACACTGCAGCCTGGATTACACAACATTTTGATAGTGTCAGTCAAAAACAGGGAGAAAAGCACAGCTCCAGCATTTTAGCTATGATGGGAAGAGTTGACAAAATCAGCTGTTAGCCTTGTTGAGGTCACAGTGCATGACATATTTTTTTCCTGAAGCAGAACTAGAGTTTTACAGGGACTGCTCAGTTGGCTGTCAACAGATAATGAGCTGTGAAGGCAAAAATATATAGCCAGGGAGCAACAGTGAACAACTGGAAGTAGCACACATCCATCTACAAAAGGATGACCTCTTTTTTTACCTACCTATTTTTCACTAGAAGAGTAACTCCTATTGAATTTGCTAGGCTACTAAGGATCTGCCACTGGGTAGGGTCTATCTAAAGCTCACAAGCCTGCGATGGCATCAATTAAATATAATCATTAGGAATTTAGCTCAGCTGCAACTGAATCTGTAAAATGCAGCCTGCTCAAAACCCTTCATATAGCTGTAAGTACATATAAGGCTAATGACAAATTATTTTATTGCTTAGAAACATATGGCATGAGAAAAGAAGTGACTCAGCAGAAACAAAACCTTTGCTTTTAAGTCTTACTATCAAGCTAACATTTAACTTCTAGTCTTCAGAGAAGTCAGGTATTGCCTCAAGATTTTGTACCGTGAAGTCAATGAAGACACCAAGTTCTTTTTCCAAAATTAAGAGACTGAGTCTCTGTTCTAAATGGAGGAAGGAAGCATCAAAATTTTAAGAACAGTACAATTTGTACTTCTATGATAAGATATGAACAGCATGAATTATGACTATGATATTAAGTAGTTCTTGTCCATCTATGACTTTTCCCTCAAGAGCAACTCCAATTTTCACTTCCATTGAGGTTAAAAAAAAAAAAAGACTGAATTAGATGCATGCCTCCGGTTTTCTTTAAAGAGAACAGCTTGGACAGGGGGCAAGGAACTGTGTATACCTAGAGCAAAGTTAGGAATACTGTAGCACAAAAACATACATTTGCCTTTTAAAATAGAAACTGTATGCCTGGATTTTAGCAAGGAACCACTTCCAGCCCTTTTCATTCCGTGTGTTAGGGTCAGGATCAGGAAAAGAAAACAAAGCAAAGCATGGATTCCACCTAAGTTGTTTCTAAACCATAGAAATTAAAAAGTGTATTTGGCAGTGGAAGTCAGAGAAGTCAAAACATCTTAAATAAGCCAAAACATCTTAAGAAGTCAAGACATCTTCCTTACCTGCAGAATTTTATCATGAGCTCTGATCTTAGGAGTACTTAGTGCCTCACTTCTGTAGTTACAAAGACAGCATTTCAGCGCATCACCCTCTGGTGGTTACTAACAGCAAATGAAAGCAGTGAAACACCTGTGAAACTTTAAGCCTTTAACGCCAAGGGACGAGCCTGGCACACAACGCTGACCACAGGGCCCTCCTCGGGAGGGTGGCCAAGTATCCTGGCAGAGCACACATGCATGGTGACCTGAAGTCCATTCCTCCTTGCATTGTTACAGAGCTGTCACCCCTCCGTAAATGCTGGAGAAACGACCCACTAGCGCCTGCAAGCACTGGTGCTGCTGTGGGGCCAGCAAGGACACTGCCTCCTCACATGCCTGATGAACTTTCTGGAAGCCTCCAGCTCCCACTGCCTGTTGCCACTGGGAAGCAGCAGGTCCAGACAGGCCTGCATGCACAGCCCTGAGCAGAGACTTGGCCCGGTGCTGTGGTGGTGCAGGGGGTGGCTGCCAATGTCTCTGGGCGGCTCGGCCCCTTCCTACAACTCTTCATGTTGTGGCCACAGCTTGAAACCCTGCAGGTGCTTGGCATTTGCCTTCGGGTAGGGTAGACTTCTGACGTGTCTGGTGCATCTTGATTTTCACACGTGTGTGTGAAACACTGAGGAGAGCCGTTTGGGATGGGGTTCAGGAGGAAGAGAGGCTGCAGCTGGTCAGGGTCCCCTGGAGCTCAGGTGGCCTCTCAGGTGTTACAGGGTAACACCGCCGGTGACTCCCGGCATCGCACCCAGGGGAGCAGCAGCGAGAAACTAACTCAAACTGAGTGAACGCGTTCTACAGTGCTTCCACTGATCTCTCTCTGACTTGTTACTCAGCTGCTTTTACTCTTTCCATGTGGAGATCACGGCTGAGAAGCGGCGGAAGGGGCGAGAAGCCACCATTCCTGTCAGCGCCCTGCCCCGCCTGCCCCGCGCGCACCAACACGAACCAACGGACACAGAAGAGCCACCAACCGCCACCAACGGCCCCCAGAGTCCCCAGCGGGAGGCAGCAGCCCCGGCACCGGGGGCCGGCAGTGCACGGAGGGCGGATGACGGCTCAGGGCGGAGTCCTGCAAATGGCCGCTGCTCTGAGGGTAGCGGAGGCGGCTCACCCGCGGCCGGGCGGGGCTCTGGCGGTCTCCGGCTCCGCCTCGCTGTGGGAAGGCGAGAAGAGGGGAGCGGAAAGCCGCTCAAACGGGGAGGGTGGTGGTTGCCCGGGGCTGATTTGCAGATTTTGCTGAGCAGCTCTCGACTGGCGTGTTGGACCGGTGGCTGCGACCAGAAAACTCACCCATCCTCATTTTACATCCTGGCCTAGAAGCTGGATTGCAGACATGTTTAAGCTCACAACTCATCCGTGGGGATTTGGGACAGGGAGAGCTGGTAAATGCTCTACTCAATCCCATTTGTGAATTCAACTGAAGCATGGGTTTAGCATCCTGCAGGTTTAATGAAGTTTTAACTGATGAACCCTGCCTTTTATTAACTTGGGTGAACTTTCTGGAGTGCCCCGGGGTGTTGAACTTCAAAAGACACTTGGTCGAAGGTACCTGAGAGGTTTCTGGTCAAGCAGAAGCCTCCATCTCAGAACTGAAGCTATGCCTTGAGCCCTCCTGGCTGGAGGCACACCAGGGACTGCTGCTTCCCTTCCCTGTTTGCTGGGAACAAATTCATTCCAGCTACTGAGATGTTCAGCCTCATGATGCTTCCAGGGAAAATCAGGCATTGTTCTTGAAACTATGCAGAGTATTATTTAAAATTTGTCTGAAACTTGGGCTGTTTTGACAACCTTGTTAATAAAAACAAAGTATTAATTTTTACAAGTATGGCACTCAGTACTAGTGAGAGCAGCATTTCCCCTGCTGAGGTAACCAGTTCTAACAAAGCACATGGAGCACAGATTCTGAGATTTATCCAGTTATCTGACAGGCAGAGGAATTGCTTCATGTCACCTTCTATTTTAATAACGAGCTGCTCTTCTCATTTGCCTGGATTGAAGATACTTAAAACCAACATAATGATGTTGCATGGAGAAATGCCCAGAAATGCAAGCCTAGAGTGTGAGCAGAGGCCCTGAGAAGTGGAGACACAGGATGGTAGGCAGTATAAGTTTTAACTGTATTGTCATTTTTGGCTTTTATTGCAGTTCTTTCTGTAGAGCAGTGGGTTTTATTTTTCTGCATCTGGACTAATAATGATCCCTAAATTAGGCTTAGGATTTCAATTATACTAACAAATTCTTGGCTTTCTATTTATGATATAGTTCCTCTTCATAAACAAGATTTTGAAGGCAGCATTCTTTAAGCATACACTGTTGCAGCAGTACTCATTGTACTGGAGTTACAGATGGAGGCTGAAGGCCCTCCTTGCATGTGGAGGAGGTTCCAGGCTACAGATCACTTTTCCTGAAGAAAGAACAGGGGGAAAAAATAATTAAGTACTAAGAAGAGAATTGAGCAAGATTTAAAAGTTATCATGGTAATGTACCCTTAAATGCAAATTAGTCTATGAAATTAGGCAAATGATACTAAAAACTGTGCCTTGCTTAAGGAATTGGTTTTGTTACTAATTGCAACACTTGGAAACTTTCTACTTTTTATTGTTTTAAGAAGTCCTTTCTGGCAGAATAGCTGATTATTTGTTGAATTTAAGACATGTACACATTTCTTTTGAGATGATCTCCATATCCTCATAAACCAGCTCTTCCTGCCTCCCTTCTATGGATTCATATTTATATCCTGAGCAAGCTTGGCATTCTGTGATGTTAGAAAGCATGGCTAACACATACAATTTTTTAGCCTTCACAGTGGGGAGGAAAAGGAGTCAAACAGGTTTTTACAAACATTTCTAATAATTGCAGTAACACCATTAAAATAAAAGTTATAATTAATTAAATACTTTGACATAGTGATGAACTTTTGTGGGAACAAGGTTTCAGACATGTGGAATCTGTTGCAAGTGCTGACTAAAAATAACACTCCTAAATTATTAACATGGAACTGGACTTACACCAGAACAGTATAGATTTCTGTGAGCTGCTCCTTGGATTTGTGCCACTTCCATATGCAATTAAGTTTAGGGAGTCCTGTCTAAGGCCTCACTTTCCTAACTACACTTCAGTCCTCAAGCAACCTTGAATGGGACTCGGTGCAGGTGCTGTGTGACACTCCAGGGGTTGAGCTCGGCACTGCTTCTTTCTGAGGATGTGTCTGCTGTTCTCAGCAGAGTGCCCTGACACATGGTGCAGGGTGCATGGGAGAATGCCTGCAGCTCCTGCTGTCCCCTCACTCATCTCCATGGCTGGACATCCATCTCACAGCTCTCTCCCTGTCACTCTGAGGAAGCCACAGGGAGAACAGTATTAAAGGAAGAGCTGAACTCCCCTGAAAGGCATGTGTCACATGCCAAGCAGCGAGCAGCAGAAGAGCTGGATACGGAGGTTTTTTGCCAGCCTGGTTTCACATGACCTGAACAGCTCGAGGGGTTACGCATGACAACTGAAGCTGGAACACTATCCAGGGTCAAAGTGTGAGGAAGATCTGCTGCCATGGCATGTCTGTCTATGATATTTGTTTAGTACTTCTGGAAATTTGGGCTTTTCATCATGCCATCATTCATTAGAACCTCTGCAGCTCTTTGCATTCAGCTTTGTATTTGGCCATCATGAATTAAAAAAACCCAAAACCTGGAGTCCATCTCATTTCACACCCACCACGCTCCCCTTGCCAAGTCAAACATTAACCCACACAACAGTGCAGCACTTAGCCCACACTCAGCAGTGTCCTCCTTTCCTGCAGGGATGAGCTTGTTATTTCTGTTCACCTCTTCAAAGCCCTTGCATTGAAAGCCTTCAGTCCAACAGGGGAGTTCTCTCCCTATGCATATCATAGGTTCTCTAGGAGGCTTTAGTGAATGTTTATTCTTTAAAATTTTTTTTAATATTTTTAAATTTTACATCTATTTTTTTTTCCCACTAGAGTAGTAGAGCACTGGTGTGGATTACTTAGAGACTCTGAAATCTTCATCCTTAAAAGCTTTCAAGTTTGTTACCCATCTCCTTTCAAGCACAAGTCTGGGATACATGAGATCACAAGTTCCTTTCAACCAACACTTGCATGGTTTTGTATGAACTGTTCCATGCCCATCTGCTTGCTTACGATTTCCTTAGTAGTTTTAAGAGCAATCCTTACTTATGGGTTTCTCTTAGTATCACAGCAGCTGGTTCCCCCAGCATTTAGCTAAGTACTTCATCAGCTTCCTCTGCTTTATTATGGTCTGTAACTTATAGCAATTCCTTTTGGAATGAAGTTACACTTGCTAGCCTGTGGTTAGTTGGAATTTTTCTGGAGCTCTTTCAAAAGCTTATGGCCACAGTATTTCCTAGTTCCAGCTCTAGGTGACATGTTATAAACCACAGCCATTTGCCAAGTTGTTTTAGGGATCTAGGTCCACTCTAGCTGGGCCTGACAGTCATTTATAATCAGCTCATTTCATTCCTTTACAGTTTATGCTTTAACACTGGCACCTCCTTGTCCCTCCACCAAGTTTCTGCTAAGTCTCTTTTTCAACATACTGTCTTCAAATCCTTTACAAATAGGGACAAACAGGAAGAGACTTGAGCATTGTGTGTCTGCCAGAACACTGGTGGTGAAATCTCTTTGGTAAATCTTGTGATTAAGCAGATGCACCGCAAGGAAGCTAAAGACATCCTGTGTTCACGCACGGTCTCTGATAAAGTCACATGTGAACTCCAGCAGGCGTGGTGCCTTTTCTCATGCTTCTCATGTTTCATAATTTCATAATTCATTTAATCCTATGCAAGATACAATTTAACACCTTATTGTCACTTGTCTTTCATAGAACCTTGGATTCCCATCCCAAATCCCACATTACCAATGATCTGTACGTTCAGATCTCCTTTGAAGACTTCTGCAGTCTGACCAGAGTGCTTCCTGTTGTGCAGTAAGATGAGCAGTTCTCAGCCAGTGTGACTTAGGACAGCACAAACCAGAATGACAGCTTCTGTGCAGCAATTAACTCCTCGGCTCTCCCTGTGCTTCATTCCCCACATAAGGCTCCAAGTGTACTTACAGAACTTGGAAAAATGAAGCATTTTTGGAGGCAAGTGTGTGTCTGGCTCCTGTGTGCATAGTGGGGCAGATCCTGTATTTCCCTGTCACCACAGGGCAGAGCCACCACAGAGAAAGGGCTTCAGACATATTTCAACAACCCTTGAAGTGTTCTGGAGGTCCACAGAAACTCAGCAAGAGAACTCCTCAGGGTGACTGCCAGCTGCCAGGGAGATGGGAGGAGGCAGAGCAAAAGATTATGGGTTTCACATCTCTCACAGCATCTCAAAGAACTAGAGATACACTCTAGTATAATTGGCCATTTTGGCTTGAGAGTTCACGCAGAGAAGGGTAGGGTTGTGTACGCAGGTGTTCAAGACCCACTCCACTTGGTCCCAGCTAGCTAAGTTCAAAAACCAAAGCACATTCCTAGTGGTTTTCGTAAGATTTTAAACCCTGAAGCAACATTATGTTAACCAAACAGCACATACCAGTTCTCCTGAAAACTTCTGAATGACAGCCATGTATTTACATATTGTGAGGAACGTAACAATTAATTTAGTTCTCTCAACAGAATGTTTTAGTTATCTGCAGTCTTAGGTTGGATGTATAAAGGTCTAGCAAATCACTCTAGAGCACTGGTTTGTACCAGCAGTTTTATTTGATGTTCTTCAGCAATTACATAAATGACATTTGAAGTCCTATTTGATACTTGGTTTTGTTTCACACTTGAAATGATAGTTGAAGAACTGCTGTAACCTACACGAAATAAGGAAGGAAAAAATTTTATAATTACCTAGGATAAAGTAGCCACAAAATTGTTCTTGCAAAATCCTCAGTAAGAATCTCATTTGAATCTAAGGTATAACAAACAAAAAAAATGTTCTGCAAGATGAAGCTCCATTTTGAAGTTGGATATGTGATATGTACAAATGTACTCAGCAGACAAATTCCAATTGTATTTTTCCAGTGAGATTACATTTTTCTTATTAAATATTTATTGCCAGGTTTTCAAAATAGTTAAGGCAACGGAGACTACAAACAATACTTGCATCACTGCTATTTACAATGCTCCATTTTTGCTGTTAAAGTATAATTTAATTCTAGCACTTTAACCTAGACAAACACGATTGTGTTTTCAATTTAGATAAACACTACCTTTGTCTTAAAATTCCTTGCTGAATGAAGACAAAAATTCAAAATATAAGCCAGCGAAATGACACCAGATGTTACACAGCAGTTTATATCATACATAACTGAGGCTCAGTAACCTGAATACCAACCTTTTGAACCTAAAATTCATGCCTCAAAGTAAAGCTGTAACACAAAGTGATTTTACTGCAAGTTTTCTTTGTGGTTTGTTCTCAAATTCCATTCAAGCAAACTACAAATTAAGCAGCAGACCAGAATACAACACAGGCTGGGTATTTTAAAAGTTTTTGCTCCAAAAATGCTTTTAAGAGCCACAGGTTTGGAGTAAGAGTCCAGCAACACACACATTAAAAAAACCCAGAGAGAGAGAGAGAAAGTCTGTGTGTGTACAAACACACATTTCCACATATTTTTCACCAAGGTTTGCTTTCCACTAAGTAAACACTGTAATACAAAAGAAAACCAAACAGCAGCACTGGTCACTAGGCCATGTATCACAGCCACAGCCATAAATCCTGTGAAGCAGGCCAGTTCAGTACACTTTCTTTGGTCAATTAGTGGCTGGAAAAAAGTAAAATTATTTCTGCTCTCTCTGTTTTATTTCCTTCAAACCATAGTCTTTGTAACTTTTCTAAGGTTTGGTTTCTACTGATTAAATATCAATGAATTTGAAACCTCTTAAGAAATCTGTTTTGGGTCTTCATCTCTGCAACTAAACAAACTCTTCGGTGCACCTGTGACTCAAACATTTCTCCTGGTAGGACATCCTTTTTCAGTGTCTTTATTCCTTATGTTCAGTGATGAGAATACATTTAATCCTTTTCAGAAGGTAAGGTGAAAACTAGGAAGTTAGGGCAAAAGAACAACACACACAGAAACTTCCTCACTTACTTGACCAACACTGAAATATTTGTTCTAGGACACAGTCACAGGGTCATCTTTACAGGTGGAATGAAAAATAATTTAATCCTCTCTACAGAACAGGTAACACTCTTCCTCCTCAGTTTTAGAAAATTAAATGCAGAGACACAATTAAATCTTCTGTTGCAATACAGGAAATTTAGAGAACTTCCACACTAAACAGTAAGTATCAATAAAAGTCCTCTTATTACTTTAGTCCAAAGAGCGTTCTCTTCCTCTCATCATCTAACTCTACTCTGCAGAAGTTTACCCTACTACTTATTATTATTTGTCCATCAATGAACCTTCCTATAATAACTTTGGATCACCTAACACAGGCAAAAATTTTGAGTCTAAACAGTGGGCATAAAGGAAATAGGTACTACTATCTAAACAAATCTTTATTATTTAGTAATCCAGCTTTATATATATACATATATATCAAGGAATTCTTTGGCCTTTACTTCTCTTTGGCTGGTGAAATGAAAGTTCAAGATCTAGTAGCAGAACTTGAGGGTTTGGAGACAGATGGTTTGAAAGCAGGTGGTGAAAAATATGAAGACGTCTTCCTTTCAAATTTAAGGCAGTCTCTAGCATAGTTCAGTCTCCTCCCAATGAGCACTGCTTTTTCCAGGGCTCCTTACAACATTCTCTGCATTATCAGAGTGCCTGTTGTCACACACAGACAAACCATACCAACCATGACAACCTGACCCTTAACCCTTAGCTGCAAATTAAGTTTAGTTTTCACAGTTGGAACAAAGATCCTTGTGGCATTAGTAAATCAATCTACCTTTCAATAAGGACTTCAAGCAGTTGCATTATTTATAAAGGTTTCACTTTAATATACAGTAAGACTATCTGCACCTATCAATGCTGCAAGTGTCTTAATAAATTACAGTTTCTTAGACAGGGAACCTTTAGGACAGGTAGAAAAAAAGTACCTATGAACAGCTTCTGTTCCATACAGCTAAACTAATCCAGTAGTGCCCTTTGCCCAAGGACAAATTAACACATTACACAGAGGAGGAGAAGCAGCAGCATCAAGAATTACATTGGCCTGGTTTTGAAAACTAGCAGGATTCAGGGCAAATTCTAATCTCATTATCTTAAAAACCCCAATTAACAAGCTATCCTATAAGGAAGGGCTAGGTGCAGAAGAATAGCAGCTACTTATGTTCCTGTGTCTTTTCAATTCAAATACATTTTGTTTTCCCTGCCATTTAAAACAAAGAATGTACCTCATTAATGAAAAAAGCCATGTGGATAATAGACCCAGCTAACAAAGTATGGTTTGCCTTCTGCTTACTCAAAGGAGGAATTATTGATGCCTAGAAAATAAAAATGAGGGAAGACTGAATACTTGCCAGTGCATTTGACACCAAAAACATCTTTATCAATTCAGTGAGGTACTCAGAGCCTAAAGACATGGTTAAAACCAAGAACTCCTGTTAGAATATCCTTGTTACAGAAAAAGTTTGAAAATATAACACCCTAAAACGAGAATTCCTACTACCTTCTTGTCCACCCAGAGGCAGCCATGCAATAATTATTCAGCTCCCTTGCAGACCCACACTATTCCAGTGGCATGCTTGGCACAGATGCTTGGCTCAGGGGTAAGAAGAAAGCTTTTACACATTTGTGACCACTGAGAGACTCAATCTGCTGACAGCACAAAACCCACTCCATTAGGCCAAAATCATCTACATCATCATTGCAAAATCATCTGCAGCACCTGCTTCTATATTAGGCTCCTGATAAGTCAGTGCTGTGCAGACAATGCCAATCACTGTGTCATTAAGCATTTCAAAACACTGTGAAAGTGAAATAATCTGTGTGAAGGACTAAGACTCCCAAGTATTCTATAGAAGCTTCACAACTGGTAAGTTCTTTTGAAAAGGTTGATGTCACCTCAAAGCACGTAAGGGAAGCATTATGTGTGGATATCTACTGACAAAATAACCATGATTACTTTTCCTGGATGTTTTTTTAAACATTTGCTTTATATAAAACTGTATTTGCCTCCTACGGTGCCACATGCTAATATACTGCTCCATATTTCAAACTCCAGTAACATCCCTTTACAGCAGACAAATGCTGAGGCCTGTTAAAAGTGGCAACAGAGATTACATCACATTCAACTTGCTTTACAGCTCATGAATTATTATTTATTGTACCTGTCTTTAGTGGTATTAAAAAAAATCCACGGGAAAAAATATATTCTGACCTTGAAATATCACCATCCATATGAACAGAGAAAAAGAGCAATGCTCATGGCAATTTTCTTATTTTTCACTGAAGAAGCCATTAGCATCCCCCCATGGTGTGGAAAGTATGGCAGCACCCATTTCTCCTATTTTTGTTATTCTAACTACAGCTTGTCAGAGTTGTCACACACCCCTTCAGCTGAACAATCATTTGCAACTTACATGAAGACTCCACAGTACATCAAGACCCTGAACACATCATCTTGAGAAAATTTCAAGCCTTGGCTTGACTGACCACAGCCTTGGGTCCAAGCACTGAATTTTGTTGTTCCTACATGCCAGTGAAAAAAAGGGTCATTACCTTAAAGATGCTCCTCTATTATTTTTTTCTCTTTTTTTTTTTTTTTTTTTTTAAACAATTTACCTGTCACTGCCTTCTTTCTGCAGTCACTCAGAGGAGTGTTTTATGACATGTTAAAAGACAAGATATGTATTGAAAGTAGCAATTTTATTTGAGTTAAAATTATTTACAAAAACCCAAAGACATACTTCATGAAACTGGTACAAACTATTTTTCCTGCCGTTGGCTTTTGCTCCAAAGATCACAGCTGAGAAATACTGTATAAAATAAAAATAGGATTGGATTCAGAAAAGTACTCTACTGTTCTAATTTCCAATTGAAAGTATTTACACAAATATTTACAATGGAAAAAAGTTACCTTAAAACTTTAATTTGCAAGTTGGCCTCAAGTACCCTTCAATGCAGAGTTATTTGAGGGTCTAACACACAAAAATGCACTGCAGTTCACAGGGTGATTTCTCCCCCCACCCTCAAAAAAAAAAAAATCTGCATTTGTCAGTGCTTGACAATTCATTACATTTTTAAAAAACTGTTAAACACTGAGGTAAATCAATTCCCAAGCAATTACCAGTGTAACAAAGAAAGGTAGTTGTCCTGCTTTCCCCCACCATCCCATCTGTATTTTATCTTCCCTTCCCATCTCTCCCGAGAAAACTATATAATCAATTTGAAATCCCATTATACGTGAAAATCTCTAAAATCAGCAAACTAGATGGGCAAAATAATCAACCATTTCCTCCTGATATAGATCACACATATAAAGCTTCTCTCTTTCAATCCAGATTCTTTTTCTGAAGCGGAATGCAACCTCAAAAACTTTTCTAAGTTACACTGATACACTAAGTTTTAGAAGGTGATGAGAGAAAACGCAAAAAAAAAGAACGACCAACATAGGATTTTTGCCACTAATCAGTTACTTCCTTACAGAATTCCCAACAATCTGCATTATCAAAAATAGGAAGACATAGAAGGCAGCCACTGTATGTAAAAAATTTACAGCTGGCACTGATACAAAAGCACAAGTTCTTAAGTTTATACATGGAGATAACACAAGATCTAAAAGCAGGTTAGATTTCCTGTTATTTCCCCCTCATTATACATAGAACTAATATTTTATGGCTTCAAGTTTTACAAATTCAATGGAATAACATGATGGAACTACCTATACAGGTGTTTTAAAATGTTGACGAAGCAGATTTTACAACAGTCTGCAAATATTCAAGACCAGCTTAATAAAAATAATTACCAAATCTGTTGGCCTGAATTATGAGTGCAAGAAAAAAAATTGTTTAAAAAAGTCATGTATTTTCTGGGATTCTCTGTTCCACTTAAGTCTTCAAACACAATGCTTTGCTGTGAACTAGACCTCAGACTGAACAAAATCTTAGCTATATCAGCAATTTAAGGCTTTGTGTTGTATGCATTTAAACTTTGTCATACTACAGAAGAATGAAATAGAAAGATTATGTCAGCTGGAAACATTAATCCCCATTGGTGTTTTAGCTTCTTTAAAATTCTTCTCCTTAAAACATCCAAATTCTTTGTATTGAGCATTATAAAATACATCTTGAGTGCTTCCTTGAGACAAATTATAACAGCATTTCAAAATTTTTGCTTATTAGAAGTGTAAACTTCCCTGGGATTGAATAGATTTTTCAATTTTTTTTTTCCTTTCTTTTTTTAAAATAGGGCACAACACTTTACAGTTATTATTTCTTTTGTGGATAACATACCCTCAAATGGCTTTGTGTGTTTATGGGTTTTGCATGCTTCTTGGAACTACAAAGTGTTATGGTCTATTGGTTTACAGTACACGGGCCACGACAGTTTTAGAACTGAGAAATAGTTCAACAACCTAATTTCAATCAAAACAGTATAAAAAATAAACTATCCAATCCTCACCTCTTTGGATTCCAACAAATTTTAAATATAGACAGTAGTTAAAATCACAAAAGTATTTAAAAATTTATATTTTATGATTTTGGAATAATCTAGTAATAAAAAAGCAAGAGCAAATTAAACTCAAATAGGAGCGGTGCTGCTGTCCAGAACTTCTTTATTAGAACATTTGTTTGATACCTCAGTAGCTAAGCTGCCTTTGCACCTGGCTGGCATGAAACAGTGGCTCAACAGTAAACAGCAGTTGCACTATCAGCAGCAAGTTTTTCCCCTTGAAACTTGTCACGAACAAAGCAAGAAAAAAAAGATAGGGAGGGTAAACCCTGCCAAATATTTAAATACTGCACTGCATCATAAACAGCATGGTTTCTTTATTTTCCTCAGAACCTTTTTCCCCTCATTTTTGATAGTTGCAGATTGATGTAGTAACTGTCTTTTAGAAAATGCTGAATGCATGGTTAAGAGACCAGGTAGCTTTAAAAATCTGAACACGAATGACACAGATGAATGCTCTTGGTATATCCTTCAAGGACTTCTTTCATGACTTCTTTTGTCTAAGGGTAGCTCCAGCATTAGAGTGCCTGCAGCGGAAGTTAAGTATCTAGCAGTGTTCCAAGTATTCAATCACCCTAGAGATAGATTTCTGGCCTGTTGTTCCAACAGCACACTGAAAAATGTAATAGAAAACAGAAGTAACAAAAAAGCATTTGTAATACCTCTTCAAAACATTTGAGAGCTATACTAATTTCAGAATTTTAGTATTTAGCATTACAAATCAGTACAAGCAATGAGGTTCAGGCAGAGGATTTAAAAATATTTTCCTGACCAGTTACAATCAAATGGAATGGAAGTAGTTTCATTCCATTAACTACCAGAATAATGACAGGCAAATGGGTTTTCAGACTTTAGAACAGAAAATCATCCAATGCTCTTCTAAAGACACAAATAAAAAACATTAATTGCTTCTAAAAATGGATGGGCTATTAACAGAAGACACAATTATAAAAAAAAATACATACATGTATTTGTAAGAAATATATATATTACTTACAGTAAGATTCATAAAACTGAGAAATTTTTTGAGCATTTCGGTCATTATTGAGAAGTCTCCTTCAGGTAAGTACTCCCTCACAGTAGTCACATTGATCTAAGGAACAAAACAATTTTAACTGGAAGAATATTTTTCTGACACAAACCTATGTTACTCTGCATGTGAAATTCAGTAAGACAAGTCTATTCATAGCATTACTAAGATGGCTTTTGCTATCACCTCTATGATTTAAGTGTCTCTTCAGCTATACTCATTTATATTTATGATGTTTATGTTTCTAGGAAAAATTTATTTTTTTTTTATTGTTGCTGGGTTATGGTGGTGTTGGGTTTTTTTCATTAAAGACCATTACTACCATCAGATCTCCCCAGGACCTGCAAGACTATCAAGGACTTACAACCTCACCAGATCACTCTCCTGACACAATCTGCCTTTATAATTGCTATGGGTTGAGATTTACTCTACTTACTGTCAGCATCACTTCTAACCCTGGCACTGTGTGGGAGCTAATTAGTTAGAAGGTACAGGACAGAACATTAAAAACTATTTCTGCCACCATGGTAAATTCAGACAAGCCTGAAGGCAGGTCTGAACCTCATTTTTATTTGAGCATATATTTTACAGGGCAGTTTATATATAAAGTTCTCAGCTGTTAGTTCTACATTATTCAGTTTTAACTTCATCTTTCTTTTATGTATTTCCAACCTGAGACAAACATCTTCAACTAATACAGACACAAAATTTAATGCAATTTACATATCAGGAAAAAATTAAGCAAACTGGTAAAAAAACCCCAAACAAATCTGATGTTAACTGGTTTACTGACACTATAAAAAAATAAAGTAAGCTTTTATAATTATAGAATCAGTAAAGTGATTTTCTTTTGCCTTTCCAAAATAAGTATATTTGTGGACCAAGACTAAGAGCAAAGGGGAGAGACACGTAAGAGGTTAAATATTCAATTCCAACTGTTTCTGGTAAACAGTCATGTTCAGAAAACTTGCACTGGATGAAATGCCTTTAGCAAGCTTCCACAGAACTATATACATCAATGCAGTTTCATCAAGGTACCAGCTCATATTGAACCCTAATTTAATAAACTACTAAAAATGGGACTGGACTATAGAGCAAGTTATTGACATATTCCCTTACTGGACTCTCTTGGCAGAGACAGCCTAGAAGCAATGCTGTGTATGAGGCCACAATGCAGTCTTCCATGTGCTTCCCAGCATGCTGCAGAGCTGTAAAGAGAGACAACCAAATGTATCATATGCTCCACCCAGCTGGTATCTTTTACTGTCTCAAATACCATCTTTCATTACCACTTCTCAGAATTTTTATTTTCTCAAAATTAGCTTTTGGACTCAGACTTCTGAGACAAGAATCAGAGAGACATTGTACTTACTAACTCAGCAGCAAATTCTTGAACTGAAAAATTATATTCATCTGCTTTCATTTCATTATCTTGTATAGAATTTTAGTAATTGCAATTTAAATCTGCAAACTGTATGTTAAACACACAAAAATATAAATGTTTTATGTGACACTGTAAGCCTGGAAGACACCAAAAGGATAACATACATAGCACTTTTTGCTAATGACTCAGCATTTTGGGGCAAACAGCAACTACCTGCAGACACTAGTTGATGGAACTATAAAAAGGAAAAAAGGCTATAAAGCAAGGCTGGAAAAAGTAATATACTGCACCCACTATTGGAAGGTTAAACGAGACTTATGTTTTTGACCTTGATACATTTTCCAGAGAAAAACTACATAGCTTAGAGATACTCAAATTTCTGGAACAAGCAACCAAAGATGCAACACATCAAGGCATTGCACAGGTTCCTGACAGTGCTGGAGTGAGAAGAAATCAAACACATAGAAGATGTGGTTATAAGAACCATACATGCAAATAGGGAGAAGAAAAAAACAACCCTAAAAGGAGCACAGAACAATAATGGATCATGTTAATCTGGAAAACAAAATTAAGGCAGTTGATTTGGAGAACTGTTTCAGCAGAACAAGATAAAGACCTAGGAGCCTTCCCTTCCAGATTACTTCTTACACAGAATGTCCCAAAAAGAGGTTTTGTTTTGTTTTTCAAAAAGGAATTCACAGAAGGTACTTATAGGAAAATGAAAAGAAACATAACTTCTTCCACTTGTCATGCTTCAGCTCTGAACTGCTCCCACTTATGGTCTGTACCAGTTCCACCTGGGGGATACACTGAGGAAATCTCAGCCAAAGAGACTGAGTGCACAGATAGGAAGCAGAGGACAAGGTGGGAATACACACAGTTACAGAGCTTTTTGCCTTTTCTGAGCTCATCACAAACAGGCAACATACCTTTATTAAGATCAAGTTCTTCATCATCCTCTTCCTTCTTTTCCTTCTCATCAGTACTATCTGACTTTTCTGTGGAGACCCACTGGATCTCCCCACTCGTCTCTTGCCATTCCCCACTCTTATCATGCTGAGCAGTGGGAGCTTCTTTAATCAATTCATCTGTCTGGCTCTCAGCCAGCTGTGCCGCTCGTTCACGCTCAAGAAATAGCTAATGGGGAAAATTTCAGAAGAATTTTTATTACAAATTCAACTCTAAGCACACTGATTTGATACTTGAAAGTTTATTGCTCCTTCACAATGCACACCTTAACACAGATAGGCTTCAATACTTTTCTTAACAATAGCCTTTTCTTCTTCACAGTGAAATCTAATTTACCCCAACACTAACTCTGTGCTCTACAGAAAAAGCCTCTTCCTCTTTCTCTCTCTCTCTCCTGTGTGATTCCAGTTGCCAGGCTCCTCCTGGGCATCATAAATCTTTAATCATTTTCTTTGAGACACAGCTTGAAGACTAGGAGTTGCCACACTTTCTTGTCTGTTTTTGTTCTCTACCAATCCTGCTTTTCTTCAGACTAGCTATCCCCTCTTGGCTTTTCCCTTGGTATGTAAAAAACAAAATTATGAAAGAGTAATTTAAAATGACTTATCAGGGATGTGACTGAACCAGCAAGCTCATATTGTATACTTGTATCTTGTGAATTATTTCCCAAGCCATAGAATCACCAGTTTTTCATATTGCTTCGCAGAGCCCTGTATTTAGACATTTAATATTACTATTTTTACTGTTGATTTTTTTGTCTGCTGCTGGACAGTTATTTCACATAGTTTAACAAAAGAACTGTTAAAAGTGTCCATAAAATTATCTGAATTAAAATAAAAAGGTTTTACTATAAAATAATTTTAATACTTTTATTTTAGTTTCCATGGTGGAACTCATTCACCCAAATTATTGGTGGATTCCTTTTTTTAACAAGTTAGTCAATACAACATTTAAGAATGCTGTTTCACATCCTTATTCTTTAAATCCCTATTTACTGCTCTTGTACAGCACGATTTATTTATTTTTCAAGTCACAAACTCCCATACAGATAGCAGTTTTAAATAAAATCAATGGAGGCAAAGTATCTAAGAAAAGAGTAGGTCACCATTTTTAAACAGGTGGCTTAAAAAAAAAAAAAAAACAAGACCAAAAACCGAAACATACTAAAAGTAAACCATTTAGGAATAAGAAAAATAGACAGGAACAAGAAAGCTTCATGGAGCATGAGAGCAGCCTTTGGATATCTACTAATATCACTGCCTTTTACCAGGAAAGCTGATTCAGTAATGGACAGTACTGAAAATCTTGATGTCATGAGTGGCACCCCTCTTCCCCCACCATTAAAAATACTAAAACTACTAAACAGGAAAAAAAAATGACAAACCTTCAGTGCTGGGTTCTCCTTTCCCTCCTGACAGTCTGATGAGAAACAGTAACTATTACAGGAAAAACACACTTACCTGCACTAAAGCCTGAACAGCATCAATCTGTCCTGTTATCTTTAGGCTGTCATCTCCTTCTCCTGTACAGAATGAGTCAAAAGAACAGGATGTTTCCATATTGACCAGACAGTGCCTGTTCCGAGCACTGTATTCTACGAGATTGATCAACAAACCCAATCCCTGCAAGAAATGGAAAGTCAAATCAGATTACACACATTAGAAAAGGATAATTTAGCATAACACATCTATCCAAATGTCTTCTTCAGGCCCTACCTTTCAGAGGATACATGATTTACTAACAGTGCTTTATGAAACAGTCTGACAGACAAAAGGATCAGGATTTAAAGAGATGAGAGGCAAAACAGATCTCTGTGTACTGCAATCTCTGTTTTTCCAGCTCTGAACATGAAAACATTTTCCAAGATGAGGTTGCATTTATAGATTAGGGATTCAGGAGTCCAATCTTCAGTTTATATTTTTAAAATGCCCTTCACATAGACAATTTCACTGCTGCTATTTAGGCCACACAGGCCCATTTTACATAAATTGAGGTAAATGTGACAAAGCTTTTATCTCATACAGTAACATCCACCCTATTTCTGAAGTTGAAAAGATATTTGAAAACTAGATAATTCACAGATTTATTCAGCTAAGTCTCTTTATTCATCTAGCAGTTCACACTTTTCCCACCAAACACAGGCAAAATGGTTAGAGCAGAAACCTACAAAATCCTTAGAGAAACCTTCTTAAGGTATCTCACTACATAGCATATGTATAGCATACATATAGCAAATGAAAACTGTAGAGGCTGCTCTTTATTTGGAACCAGTTAAAACACACAAGAAGGGGACAAACAACTATGTGTTAGTGTAACAAAGACAAGAGCTTACCAGCACCCGGATATCAAATCTCTGTTCTTGAGGTAGGAACTTTGGAACCTGAAGCACACAATTCATAGCTGTGCCTATCAGACCATCTTGTTCACCTGTTTTTGTACTACCCCATTCTGTAAACAAAGAGAGTTTAGAGGCTCAGTTTTGAAAATACTCATTTTCATAATTGTATGTGGATTGATAAAAACCATTTGGCCCTTAAGACAAAGGAGACTCTCTTAGCAAAAGCACACACCTTAGCACTTAATATTTGCAATAACTCATCCAACTGCAAAGACAAATTGCTGCCTCCTGTAAAGCAAGTATCTACCACACATAACTGCTTTACTGCACTGCACATGGATGGAACTATTATCAGTGTAAGAAAAGGGTTTACATTAATGTGTTATTTGATGCTTTAACATGGAATACGTAAAATTTGTTTTACCATTATCATTTGTTAGGTTGAGCAAGACACCAATGATGGCCCTCATACAGTCTTCCACTGCTTTCCCCACGTGGTTAGTTACATTCTGGTGAGGCAGAGGCTTATTGTCTGGTAAACAGATACTGTCCTCAGCACGGTTGTATCGCTGGATTAACTCTTCACAATGCTGCAGTGCTCTGCAGGGAGAAAATGAAGAACAAAATTATCCCAAAAACATACAGAACATGCCACTCTTACAGTTATTTCCCCAGGAAAAAAGTCAAATGCAGAGCTTATGCAGAATTTCTTTGGTGCCCAGGTGCCAGCTCTGTAGGGAGAGATAACAAACTTATCACCTATAAAGTGTTTTATGAGTTCAACTGAAATTGTGAAAACAAAAGCCAGGAAAGCTCAGAACTCTATTAGCCTGAGATTCAAAAAGGAAAACTTAATTTCTCTTTTCCATTTCATCATCTGGTCTGACAAAAGTTATTTCCTCTCTCTACAAACCCATCATCTCATTCTCTAATCATCTAGGCACAATGCTATTCTGTTTACTAAACATTCTCTTGTTCTGCCCTTAGAGCTATTTCCACTTAGTAAGTAAGAAACAAATGACACACGACTTCCCAGCAGTTAAATTTAAATCTAACAACACTACTGGACCACAGGAATGATTGTACTGCATGACATTAATCACAGAATGGTTTGAGTTGGAGGAAACCTTAAAGATCAGCTAGTTCCAACCCCTCTGCATGGGCACAGACACCTCCTTCTAAACCAGGTTGCTCACTAGATTGACATTAAACCAACAACACTGATTTAAATAACAAACAGAACTAAAAATGTCAAAAATATATATTGGCCTAAATAGCATATTAAACTGTGTGGGGTTCTGGTTTTTTGTTTTGTTGGGTTTTATTCTTGAAGAAACAGTCAAAATATCTAACCTACAGCCACGAAATTGTGTTTCCAGTGAGGTCTGCAGAGGCATATTTTGAGCTTAATTTATTCTCTTATGAAGAGAAGTACAGGAGGGATGCAATCTCTGACAGTCAACTGAGGCCTTGCCCAGATTCATAAATGGGTAAGAGGCATTTGTTCAAGCATCTTTGCCAGGAAGAATAGCTAAGAACAGAATTTCTCTATTCTAATTTTTTGTTACTGTCAATTCTGTTATGCTCCATTTCAGCGAACACTTAAACCTCATGAAAACATAGTAGAGACATAGAGCTTCCCAGCTGCCTTCTTCTGCATTTATATTAACTTGGGACAGAAGGAGCCAAATCCAGTTTGCAGCTTCTAGAGAACCAAAAGCAGAACTTCACATTGGTAGTATTCAGGTATCTACCTACACCCTCACCTAAACCAACATTAGCATAACTTAATTACAAGCAACAGTGGAAAGTATGGGGAATTTTCTCCCCTAGAACCTTGTGGTGTAACAATTTTTTTTCCTGTCATGTACTCTGCTCTGCAAAAGTGCCTCTTTGCCAGAACTTACTTAGCTGAGGAGACTATGAGTTGCGAGTCCTTGTATGCTATCAGATAGCTCTGATTTTCTGGATTATGCACAGTTACCTAAAAAGGGGAGGAGAAAATAATATTAAAAATGGGCCTAGTTTTCCTTGAAAGAGAAGCATTCCCTTTGACTACCACCCCATTTTATTCAGGTCCACATTGCTTGGCTATTATTCAGTGTAAGCTTACACTTATTGTCCAATATTTCATTGGAGTTTTAACCTAAACCCACAAAATTGTGGCACTGAGAGAAAACCACCTTCCATGACACAGCAAATACAGAAATCACGTGGCATAATGTTCTGCCACAGCAGAATCCTGAATCTGTATGTGGAATTTCAGTGTCCCAAGTGTATGTTAATATATATATATATATAAACGTAACAGAATACACTTATATATGTAATGTTATTTTAGGACTTAACATCTACTCTACCTCCCGAGACCTTATTATGCCTCCAACCATAAAAACAAAGTTTCTCCTTGATTCCCTTGACTGAAATTTACAATCAGTTTTCAGAAACAGTGAAAGTTCTCTTAAATTTGCATGACTTGGTGTGTTTTGTCATCTCTTCCACATTTTTAAGGATGTTACTACATCACAAACCACCCTCAAGTTCAAATTTGAATATTTTACCACTAAACAAGGCTCTTCAGCTATTCTTTGCCAATTCCATCAAATATTAAAGCAGAAACTGGATCGGAAAATTTTTCTCACTGTTCAGAGGGCAGGTAAGCAGCAAGGTGCCATTAATTTTTTAGGAGGCACCCTTGAATTAGATGAGCAATGGCTCATCTTTCTCAGGTTTTAGTTTACTTTTCCATTATCTTTGAGTCTGTCCTTCTATTTTAGTGAAGAAAACAAGTGATTGTTGTAGCTATTTGTCCTCTGACTTGTGTTTAAGGTGTTCATTAAGATTCATTGACCTGTACTCTAAACCTGAGCTTTGCTCTCATGCGTGGAGATGCACTGCTAAGAGATGACACCACTGCTGCTTCCTTAAGGTGACACTGCTACAAGTACAAAACTCAGCAAAAAAAGGCATTGTAGAGAAGCACATGTTCATGATTCATGTTAAACTCTACAAAACTAACATGTGCTTTAATTCTGTTCAAAGTTCTCATCAGAAAGTATTTACTACCCCAATACACATCAAGCTCATTACAGGACTAGTCAGACTTTCAGGACAGTTTTCTCTTCCAGTGCTGAGCCAGCTGATGTTTGAAAGCAGCAATTCTTAAAATAAATATCAATTTAGTGCTTCTAACAAAATATTGTTTCTATAATGATCCAGCATTACTAGACACACAGTAGAGAATCAAACTCATGCTACAAAAAAACAACGTCCATAAACTGCTACTTTTTGTAAGAACTTAAGAAAAAGCTTGATGTTATTCTTACAAAAAATAAACTTGTAATGTTGTACATATATACAGAATGGTATAAGTAATTTTCAAACAAACGTTCCAGGAACACCGATAAACATCAGAAAGTTAGTATTTTCTATACAAAGATAATCAACATTATAGTGTTACTATGTCACTGCATATTGAAAGAATGTAACCTTGAAAAGGTCTGGTTGTGAAAAAGCTGTTCCACAACCACAATGCATCTGCTCATACTCACACTTTCTAAGACCCGTAAACATCTTTCTGCACCCCACAATGAAGCAACCAATTTCTCTTCGTTTTCATCACTGCTTAGGTGATCCACACATTCTTTAACTGAACAACAAAAAAAGAAGTTGTTTTCCACTATCAGTTAGAGGTTTCCAAAAGACAAGCATACAAACTAGCTAAGCAGAGTTGCTATCAGCCTTCTTTCACATTTCACAGAGACAAGATCAACATTATAAAACCTTTCACTTCTCCAAGTAAATTGAAAAAAATACATTTGCAATTCTAGGTTTACAACTTTTTCAATGCTGCCATGAACTACCTATCTGTATATTTTATTTTCCACTGGCAATGAAGAGATTGTACAGTGTATGAAGATGTTCCTTAACTGTAATGCCCTGTTTTATAAGAGAGAAAACAGATACAGTACACATACTCTCCCCACACTTTACAAAACTGAAAACATGTACAAGTTGAATGCTTTCATCCTTTTTATCCTACCTTTGGTTCATGATTTTGCTCATTTAAAAATAAACTTTATTTGGCTCAAGAATTCATTTTATAAATGTTCCTTTTCCTACCTGTGAGATGCTGATAAAAAAACCTCACAAAAAACAAAAACAAAAACCACAAAAACAAACAAACAAACAAAAAAACCCCTAACCAAGATGTATCTTTAAAAAAGTGAAACAAAATCCCCCCCTTTCTTCTTGAAGGGCTGACTTCCTCTGGGATATTTAAAAATATCAGGCCTGAAAAGAATTCTAGAGGAATGTAAAGGTGATTTTACTCTAGAGTAAGTGTGCTGGCTTTGTGTGCTGTACAGAAATATATAACATAGTAATCTGTACTCTGGATAAGATGAAGCCATTTTTAATCTCACACATTGTATGCAATGTTATGCACATTCTGATTAACCTTAAAACTACTTTCAATCCCCCATGTAACAGATTAAAGTCACCAATATTTCCCGGTGACTTGATATCAAATTGTGTACTTCACTTCTCACACTGCTGAGAAACAGTTTCTTTTTTAACCATGGAAAATGAACAGAAATAAAAAGCAAACATCTCAGTAAGATTCACCAATTTTCTCCATGTTAAAGCACCATGCCCAATATACCTTTATCTACAATATGATCAAGACCACCCAGAAGTCGCAGTTCTTCTTTAAACCAGTCTCCAGCTCGCTTGGAGGTCAGAGACAGTAAAGTCTCCATTGCCAAATGCCCGGTCTGAAAGAGTCAAGTTCCAGAATTAGTGAGATCATTATTTGCAGCTGTAGGCAATACTTCAGATCATACACATCATATATAAACTGGAAAAACAGTTATGGGTTCTGAGTAGAAGAGCCACCAGAGGGAGCAAGAAGAGACAGAAAAATGAGTAACTTTAAAAAATTACTCGATACTGATAAAAAGGTAGTTTGTATTTTCAACTTCTTGGCTTTATTAATAGCTTAGAAAACCTAAGCAGCTTCCTTGCATCTGTTTCTCTTCTGTTAACACTGCAATGTCTCCCAGATACATTGGCTCTGAAGCTTCCAGAATACATTTGATTCTAACACGGGTATTTATGTTTTAATGTTAAACCAAATTTTAATAATATTACATATACATATGTATTAATTTCCACCTACACAAAAGTGACAGCATACTTCCGTAACACCTGGAAAACACACAGGCAAATCCAAACTAATAAAAGCTTAATAATTTCATACATGGTACATAAATACAACAATGACAGGTCAGAGAAAAAGGCCTAAGATCTCATTATAGCCAACTGAATTCAACCCCTCTGAAGTTATCCCCCCTCCCTGACACATTTGTTTTGTAAGTCTTGTAATGATTTCAGGGCTGCACTCATTCTGAGCTGTGCAGCATGTTCCAGGATAGAAGTTCAAACCTCAGCACCTCCTGGGAATGACAGCACTTACCAGGCTTGCTGCATTAAACACCCCACTGCTTTGGAGAAAAAAGTTATGAATTATATAAACCCCCCTGCCCCTCCAGTTTCAGCTGCTCTCCTTGCTTCCAACACACTGATGTCCAAGAAGGAAAAGAACGTCTTGATAAAGAAGATTTACCACCCAAGTTAGGTATCTCCTTTTTGCAGGAGCAAGCTCTGCAGCACACTATCACTGATGAGCATAATATAGTTAATATATTGCATATATATGAACATAATCTAGTTAGTAACAGCATTTCTCAATGTAAACATGGGTCATGACAATGTAGTGGGGAACAGGGGAACAGAAGCAGCATTGAATCTACAACAGGTCAGTCCTTCTGAAGTCAGCAGTGTTTCAATTGCCCATCACAGGGGAAACAAACAAAAAAAAAAAGACAAAGCTGCAATTAGTCCTGCAACTGTTTCACCACCCTGGAAACTGCTGGTACCTGTATTGCTAAGAGCCTTCCCACAGAAGGAAAACCCAGCACACTTGGATACAGTGTTCTATACAAGATTCAAAACCTCAGTGTCAAAACCTGTAAGCTAAAAACATAATACTAAAGGATAGAGGGATATTTTAAACGGTGTATGGAAAACTTCCCTTCCTAAGCCAAACAAGAAAGCATTTTCAGGGAGCAGAGAACCCGAAGGCAGCAGTTTGACAGATCCCTCGCTCAGTGAGATTTTCCTGTACCCTTCAGATTATTCCTTTCACCTTTATAGACTGAGCTTGAAAATCCTGTAACCTGGATATCTGATATCATACATAACCTATGCCAGAATGATAGAGGCTGATTAAAATCTCTCCCTAGAGATCTACAAATGATTTAGTTGACTTCCTAAATACCTTCACCTTGAAAGCTCTGAGGCCACACAGTATTTAATATATGGTGCTTTGTTTTCCACCAAAGGGCAGTAAGACTTAAAAAAAACTACAGAAAAATATATTTTGATGTTTTCACTACTGGGCATAAGAACACAATTTTTAATTTGATTTTTATTTGAAAAATAAAATTAATCAAAACCTTGTAACCCTTTTGTTTTTTAGGAAAGTAACCCACTCTGTCAAATTTTTATGTAATTTACTAGGAAATTTCAACACTGAAGGTTCAAAACATGGTTCCCTTAAGATTTCAGCCACATGCTGAGAGTGAAAAAAAGAATAAATTCTTTCACCAAATGCAAAGTCACTTCTGAATTTTTTCCTTATAATGCAAGAGAGGAGCCAGCTGCAAGCACCAGCTACAGGAGGCTATGCTGACTGAGAGGCAAGTGCCATTTGCTAAACTGAAGGCTGTTCTTCAGGTTTTATCACCTTCTAAGAGAACAAAAACACCACCAAAGCTGAAGCCAATTCAGCCTACAAAGAACTCCTTTTCAGTTTCTAGGCTTACATTATTCATGTTCATAGAAGTCTAGAAAACAGGACTCCTTGAATACCTTTCAGGAACTCAAAAATTAGTCCAGTCTAACTTCCAGACTGTCACACAGCAACATTGCCTCTAATGTGACCAATTAGACTAACTGAACATCTTTCTTTGTGTAAAATTAAAAAAAAAACCAAAGGTATAACCAGTTAGGCACAAACTGGAGGCATCAAAACATATGCTACAATCCTCCTGTTTCTCAGTGGCTATGTCCGAGTCTGAGAAATCACAGATCTTTTCTCTGCCTCCCCAAAACTGCATTTCTGTTAGCATTTTCTGCCTGTCATCAGGTACAAAGGAAAGATTAGTTATTATATCTCATGACAGATCTACATGAGAGCAGCCTTATCTTCTACATACGCAGTTCATTGTCTCTACTTACTAATGCTACTATCATAAATTGGAAGAGAACCTAATAATCTCATTTGGCTTGCATATATTCTCTGAACATCACATAGTCTCTGCTTATAGATGGTGCAGCTGGGAGGGAATCAGTTTCCATCTGTGAGGTACCAGAGTATTCAACACATTTACAAAAACAGCTTGACAGAATTTTAAGAAATTTAGGTGTCTCAAGAAAAAGAAGACAACAAACAAAAACCAGCTGCAACTGATGGCCTGTGATAATACTGCTCTTCACTCATGGAGAACTTCCTTGCAAGACAAGAGTCTTTTTTAATATAATCTCTCCCTTTAAAACCCTTGCCTAAAGACACAACAGTTCACAAAAACCCATCAGGCTAGCTCAGCTTACGGGCATGAGAAAAGTTTGGAGAGGAGACAGTGGTATGTGTGGCTGGATGCTTTAGCAATGAGGGACCTGTCCCAGCTGTTCTGTGCTTAATAAAGGGAGTAGCCTTACATTTTATGGTGCAAAAGATATCCTGGCACTGACAGACTGCAAAGCTGCATGAGCTGTCTTCAGTGCCAAAACAGCACTGAAGTAAGACTCTGATTATACAAACTCCTAGCTGATCACCAACCTCGAGTACAAATTCCATTCTGTGTTGGCATCTTCAGACTGTATCATGTAAATTCAAAGAGCAAGTTGCAAGCAGAAAAAATTATTTCAAATTCATTGCTCCTGAGACTAAAACTGAAACTCTGAAACAATTTTCCTTTGTCACCACAAATCAAAGTTAAAAATTATGTCCTTGATATTTTCTTCCTCTCCCAAACTCCAGCTCTTTCTACTACTATATCTGTAGCATATCCATATATGATATGCCAGCAAGGCATATCATCTTTTAATCTAGGATAGAATGCAATCTTAGCTGCAGCTTGCCAGCAGGAGTTGAAACATTACTTACAGAGATAAAGCTTGAAAATGCTCACTTCATAAAAAACATAAACCAGAAGCTTCTCCTATAAGGTATAAGGATATTACACAACAAGTTGCAAAAAACCCTAATAAGAATCTTTTAGACATTGAAAGAACATATTATAAGATGTTAAAAAGTTAAAATCATACTAACATCTGTTATACAGAAACATGGTGAAAGCAAAAACACATTACTAATTTTTGCTATGATCACTCATCTAGTCAATCTGTCATCTATTATTTAAATACCACCTTTTTAGAAGACTTGCAACTTACCCTGTATTTTTCAAGCTAGCTTCAAATCATAGCCAAATGGAATTTTAAAACAAAAACAATTCCTGTTACAACTAAAGACACTTTCATAAATGCTAAATATATTAGAGAAAGGAACAAAGTAATTTTTAAAAGATCACATTTATGGTAACCAAAGGATGTGCTACCACACTTTGGGCAGAGAGAAACCAGTTTCTGCAGGACCAGAGGGGCTTTTTAACAGAAGAACCTCTTCCACATTCTCAATTTAATATGCAATACTCTTATACCCATGCAAGAAAGCCTACTGTTTGTGAATGTATATCTGTCTAAATGTGGACTTTAATCAGATGGTTATCCAGAGCATGCCTTGTTTTTAATTGCTGTGTTTAACTAACTACCCTTAGCAAGAGTGTGTGGTGAATCAGACAGAGGAAAACCATTGTAACGTTTATCCTACTAACAGCCTTTCAGAAAGGAAATTTCAAATTTAAAGAAGAAAACACTTGCAGTGCAGTCATATAAACACAGACAGCAGACAAAACACCATGACTCCTTAGATGAGATATAGGAGATTAAGGAGGATGCTTAAAAGTTCCATTTTTATTAAATACTCTACTACTACAGACGAGGCTCTCAAATAAAAGCATGATACCCACCGTGATGTTTTCGAGATCAAGATGTTTGTTGTGAACAGTTTCACACAGCCTCCGAATTTTTTCTTTAATTTTATTCATGTCTTTTTCATTCAGCAGCTTGGCAGAGGAAGCATCTTGTTCCAATTCCAGAAGTCGTATCATCAGATCTAGACTAGCTCTGTCTAAATCCATGTTCAAACGATCTCTGCTCAGGATGTACATAAGAGCTGCTGTACATAGGGACAAATTCTTGGGTTGGGATAGGAAAGAAAAGAATAGGGTTTTGCAACCATGTTAGGTAGACCTTTCACAATTTGTAATAAACAAGCTGAAAATCTACAAAAAAAGCCTGACAAGCCTCACACTTGCATCTTGAACATAGATCCCTTCTAGCAAGTTAATAATGCATTCACCAAACCAATACAATTGAGACATAAATCATTCAATCCATTTACAACACCCTAGCTGAGGAGCAGGGTTTTATACTTTTAGGGGATTCGGTGCTGCAGGCAGAATAAGGAATGGGAACTTCAGGAGCACAGTATTATAGAAGAGACAGATGGCAGGGGAACAAAGAGAACGAGTACAGAGTACAGGGCAGAGTAGATGAACATTCTCGTTTGCTGGGATAAACTGGTGGCAGCACCAGAAAATACAGAGATCACAGGGACAGTGTTTGCATGTGAAGGGAGGCAGAGGGTGTGGAGACAAAAAAGAAAGGGAGCCTGGTAGCACACATTCTGATTCTGCCAAGCAGGTATGTCAGGCAATAGCTGATCCAAATGTTTCCCACAGAAACACAAATTTCAGGAGAAATCTGCTTTTTGGCATCAGCCAGAGAACAAACCAGTTTCTCTCCAGCCCTGTCCTCATCAGTCTTTAAGAAGTAAATATTATCTTGACCACCACCGTCTTACAGAATTGGTGTACAGGGACCCCTTCCCAGCTAAAAAACACCTAATCCTTTTTGAAGAAGGAATTAAATTTCATCTGCATGAAGATCCAGAGAAGCAACGGCAGATTGTGACTGTTGGGAAGGAACAAATGGCAGAGAAGAGACCAGAGCAGAGCTAACTGTCCCTAGTGCTGGTAAGTACAGGACTTGCACCAAGAGACCCATCTGTCCAGGTGAGCTCTGAGTTAAGGTAAAAAGGAGTAATGTTCATGGAGAACTGGGTTGTGCTGGACATAATACTTCCCAGAAACCTTTGGCAGTATCTGGAAGAAAAAAGAGCTGGGGGAAGATGTGAGGTATATGTGTGTCCAGAAGCCAACATGCTGCATGCAGCTAGTCCTGTTTCTTCAGTATAAAGTAAATTTAAAAAGGAGACAAACTACTTCTAGACTGTGAATGTAGTACAGCTCAGCAGGAAAGAGCAGAATGTCTGTGACAGATTAACAGATTAACATCTTGTTTAGAGCTCAGCCAACCACCAAAGCAATCATTAGCTGCTTCTGTTTATTTTAGAAGTAATAATCATACCTGATCATACTAAGCAGCATCAGCATTTCCAAAACAGGATTAGGCAGGTGACAGTCTATCAAAAGCTATGTTAAAATTCCTTCCTGTCTTGAGTCAAGGAAATCCTCAGGTGAATAAAGACTTTAACCTGACTAACTGCCAAAGATACACTTGGATATTGAAGGAAAGAAGCAAGAATTTCTAAGGCTGCTTAATGAAAAAAAATTATCTTAGCTGTATCACTATTCCAGCCTTATCTGATGTAAAGCAGAAAGTAAATCTTCATGCTGCTTGTCTACACAGACAGGGAATACATTGTTTTCCCTTAGTTTCTATTAATTTTTGCCAACAAAACTTGCAGTTTTATCATTTTAATAATAGAAATTGTTTGGTCTGTATTTACTTGCAACTGGCTTAAAATGTAATAAATTTCAGTTTCCTGTAAGAATACTCTGTTCCTTCAGAATTCCACTTATTAGAAGAGGTTTCAGCACAAGTCCTATGAAGAAGGGCTGAGGGAGCTGGGGGTGTTCAGTCTGGAGAAGAGGAGGCTCAGGGGAGACCTCATCACTCTCTACAACTCCCTGAAAGGAGGTTGGAGCCAGGGGGGAGTCGGGCTCTTCTCCCACAAGAGGGCATGGACTTAAGCTCTGCTAGGGAGGTTTAGGTTGGATATTAGGAAAAAATTCTTTACAGAGAGGGTGATCAGGCACTGGAATGGGCTGCCCAGGGAGGTGGTGGATTCTCTGTCCCTGGAGGTTTTTAAGAAGGGACTGATGTGGCACCCAGTGCCATGGCCTGGTAACCACAGTGGTAGTGGATCAAGGGTTGGACTTTGTGATCTCAGAGATCCTTTCCAATCTGGACGATTCTGTGATTCAACACTTCCCTTAAGACCTTTTACCCAGGTTTTAAGATACTGAAATGTGATCAGAATTAACCCAAGACAGAAACTAAGACATTATACAGAAGGCTTCAGGCTACAGAAGGACTGCTACAAAAGCAAAAAGGAGTGAAGTAGGAACATGTAACAAGAACCTGTAATAGCGTACGTAGAGACATCAATCAGGTCATAAACCTCCAAATGCTGACGTGCATCAGGAAAATAGTGATGCTGCAAAAGCAAGGAACTCAAGTGCAAATAGTACTTACAGAGAGGGACAAACCTGCTTTGGCTACATGCATGTTCTCTAGAACTCCTGTTTCTTAGGTCTCTATAGACAAGTTGGCTTAATCGTGAATATAGCAACTCTACATTTTGCTCTGGTCTTCTCTAAGTGTTAAAAACATTTAAACCCCCTCTTTGAAAGCAACCTCATGCCTTACAATATACAGAATTCTGAGTTGAGCATGAGAGGAAAATTATTAGTGCAACTCATTTTTGATCAGTATCTTAAAACAACTCAAACAAAACAAAGAACCCAATCAAACCCTCAAAATCCCACCCTTACAGATCACAGAAGTGAAGCTGGGGTTTTGGGTGGATTTTTTTTCCTATTCGATTCCTCAAGATTCTAAAAACAAATTCTGCTTCCAAACAAATGTGGAGAGGAGGAAAATAAACATAATTTGCTCTAGGCAGAAATTTAATGGCATATCTAACTATGGAGTTGGACTCTATATGCTTCTACAGAATTCAAGCAAACATCCTAATTGAACATACACTGCAGAAATGGCAGACCATTTACACCCACTCTCCTCCTTGTCTTCCCTTGCTTGTTCTATTTATACACCAGCTTGTGAGAACAGATGGTTATTTTCTAGGGTTCAACACTACATTTAGTGCACTTTTTTTAATTATTCACATGCTGAAGACATTACAAAACCACATTTCTGTGCTTCTGATAGATAAAATGAAAATACAGATTTTATTTTAAAAATCAGAAATACTCCAAAAACCTTTAGAGCACAGCTGATAAGAAACTCAGGTAAAAACTGAAACTGTAGTTTAAAGAAGAATCTACAAGAAAAATTGAGTGTCACAAGTCATTTTCATATAAATATTTTGGGGCATAGCTCAGTAAGTAACTGCTTATTTTGTTTTCCTTGCTGTTGAAAAATTCCTCTGCAATTGCTATTTTATATTCTTATGGAAATGTAGAAGTCCTCTTCTTTCTCAGTTTGTTCCATTGTTTATCAGTACAAAGAATGCTCACATTTGTTTCTATAGGCAGTGTCAGTGTGGCAGTTTTCCCATCTCCAAAATACTTTATAGAAAATATTAACAAAATAATAGTGGTTTTTTTCCCTCCAGTACTTATTCATCTTAAATGGATAAAAGCCATGCAATAAAAGCCTAATGTGCTGAGTTATTTTGCACTTATATTTAGTGGAGAAATTTCTATTCATTTTGAACAAGTTATATTTTTAGTGAAATAATTAGTGAATGAAATGATAGTATATAAAGACAGCAAGCTTATACTGAGGTCACTGGTGAAGCATGTCACTCAGCATTTATTAATAGCAGTTTGATATTTCTTTTTTTTTTTCCTGACAAAAGCCAGTGTTCCATCAAATATTCTGAAAATAGTGAATATAATCAATGCTTTTTGTTACTGCAGACTAATAATAGCATGCAATTTCCTTTTGAACTGTACATGCTAATTCTTTTGAAAATGAAGGAATAATAGTAACTGTGAAAAGACAGGCAAAAGTGCACTGAGTAAGGCTGTACACTTTCCAAGGAACTGTAGCTCTCCTCCACAGATCTGCAACTCAGTGGTGGCAACTGTCCTGAATAGTGTGACTGTACTTCATTTATTTCTAGTATCACTTGGCACTATTTTGACAGGTCACAAATTAATTAATGCACTCAACCTGGTTCCCATGTGTTACAGTTAGCCATTGCTAATTTCTGAGGGAGATGGAAAAGCAGCCATGTTCTAAATTAAAGATGTACATTTTTTTCCCACCACTCGCAGGAAGATGACAAATACAATCTCTTAAATGTCTATTTCTCTGCATGCAAAGTTTCCTTCTGCATCATACAGCATGCTTCTAGAGCAACTAAATACAAGTAATAAACCTGACTGGATATACATACCTACCAGCCTCTTGAAGTAACATCTCCTATGTTCAGCTTTTGCAACAAAACCTCAGGGGATATGCCATGGAGGCACAGTTTACAACCACTGGAAAAAAACAGTATCACCCCCAAGAACTGTTTTCTATCACAGCTGAACTGAACTTGTAAATTGGTAAAAACAAAACAACTTCAGTTTTTAAACCCTGGATCATGTTCCTGTAAGAAGTTAAAATTTACCTTTCCTAGATTTCTCACAGGATGCTGCACATCCTCAAGGCACCCTACAACTGCAATTCCTTTCAATGGAATTCAAAGGATTCCTTTCAAGTGTATTTTATTGGAGGCATTATAAACACCACAATAAAACTACGAAAAAAGCTTAAGGGAGGGTATAAAATAGCAATCCAAAGCACAACCAATATTTTTAAAAAACTTAAATGATCTTTCTACATAATTTCCAAACTCAGATGCACATAAACAGTGAAAGAGGAATTTGTCTTTGAAACACAAATGCTCTAATTTTTCATTTCACTACAAATGTCTAAAATTAAGCCACCAATCCCAACCACACGCTGGAAGCTTGGCCTCAAATTACACGTACACAAAATTCCTACCAAGTAGGAATCAACAAACTTTAGTATAATATACAATATGTCCATACCTGATGGTGCTGAGAATCATCCAGTGTTTTGAAAACCATGGCTACCATCCCATGGGCTCTCAGATGCATTCGGAAGCTGGGCATGGCGCACTTTGTCGCCAAGCTGATTACACTACAGAAAATTAATTGTGGATTAGAACAACTGTAACAAAAGCAGTTAAAAAAAATTGAAGATAATTAAGTTTTCTAAACATGACCTCAGACTCTGGCAAAATCTGTCAGATGTTTCTTCTAAAACTTTTGTAAAGCAACTTGGTAACTGGTGAACAGAGCAGTGTTTTATTCAACACAGCATCAAAATGTGTCTGCTTTATTTTAAGGGTAGCTAAAAACAGGATTTGAAAGGGTGCCCTGAACTTGCTCCTTTCAAAAAAAAGTTGATGTAATTTCAAATACTTAAATTGAAAATAAATATTGATAGATAAAGCCCAAAGCTCTGATTTAGAGGTACAGGAGAACTTAGTAGGGATCAAGACATTATCAGAAATCATAAGTGTGAGTTTACACTGCTACCTAACAGTTATCTAATTGGCTAATTAGTTCCACTTATGCCTGACAATACTATTAAAAATATAGTAGTATTTATAGCTGCATTTACAGTTGATGGAAACGCAACAGATTTTGGGAAAAAAAAAATTAATATCAGTAAATACATCAGACTGATCAGCGAAGAGTGGAGCATTTCCAGTTTAAAAAAGACAAGTCTTCCCCTAGTTCTATTGGCAACCTCTCTGCCATTTCTAATAGCCCGTAGGCTGGGCTGTGCTAGAAAATATATTACTTTTTAAAGTGGAGTAATAAAGGAGTGATTATCCAATCGAGTCTGCCATGACTTACAGGAATCTTGTTAAAAATTATTCTTATGGTATGGTGTTTAAAGCACAAGTGGTCTTCCTGTCTCCAGTCTCACCAGCATCAGTTAGAGCTTATCTACCAGTTCCTGATTCTTTTACGTCTACTCCTATCCTTACACGTTGATTTCCTTTGGAAAAATTTTTTTTTTTAATTTGTTGACTGAAAGAAATGATTTTTACAGTTGTTTATACAAGCTACATTCTATGATATAAATTTGGAAAGTAAAAAGTCAGTTTAAACTCTTAGGAAGCTTGCCATATGAGCAAATTAAGTGCACTTACTATGAAAAACATTCCTCAACTGTCATTACAGTATTAACTTATTCTTTTCATAACCTCCAAACTGGATAATAGATTGCTTGTGCTTATATTCCAGCAACAGTATTAACTGATGTTTTTTGAGGAATATGAATAATATTTTTTTAAATAGTTTTTAAAAGCTTATCAGGCTTCTTCTCATCCACAGTTAAATCAAGCAATGTGTCCTCATCACCTGCCTCTGGGCATTCAAGTTTTTTCTTCTCTAGCATTTTAGTTTTGCTAAACTGAAAGGAAAATTTAAAAGCACATTAAAAAAAAGTGCATCATTTTACAGTACATCATTTTTACTACTTTTATGTCAAGGGAATGGAAACCTGTATTAATTCATCAACTTTTTCAAGGCAAGGCTAACATTTTTTATACTAACATTGCAATAATGTGTAACTTCAATGTTGGAGTACAATGAGTAGTTCAAGACAACTTAGGAAAACTCATTGCACTAAAAATACACAAGTTATCAGAAAATGAGTTTAACTGATAGCAAGGTACTGAACTGTAACAAGTGCACTGATGATGCTTCTCACTGTACAATTTTCTATTTCATCTTCCTAGTCATATTACTTTTGATTATTTGCAATACTTATCTCAAAGATTATTTTCAAAGTTTATTCTTTTTAGCAGAAGTGCCAACTACCCAAGCAGCGTTTTAAAACATGGTCACTTCACTCACTAATACTTATTTAATTCAATATTGTTTTAAAATATAAGTTCAGTGTTTTATATGAAGATATCTTACCTAAGGCAACGTGTGTTTAGGGGCTGATTGCTCTTCAATCCACTTAGCAAGTACTCAATATCATCTGTGAACTCTTGATTCTCACCAAATTCCACTACATCATTGAAGTGCTTTACATGCTGAACAACAGTGTATAACTGGAAGAGACAAATATTTTGACCTAAGTAAGTTGCTCCTGGGATTGACTATAACCTTAACAAGTAGAGTTTAAAATATATTCAGTTTTGAGCACAAGGAAAAATTACAAAGTTAATGAGGGCCATTCAACTATTGTATAAAAAAATATTATCTTTAATAGGAAAGTGAAATTTCATTTTGACACCATTCCTTCAGTACTTAGGATTACCAATAATTCTTTATCTTAAAAATTTGTTAAGAATACTTACTTCTTTGTCTTCTTTCCTACATTTCAATGCAGTTACTATCTCTTGATAGGGCTGAGTAGGTATTGTCACAGTTTTTATCACTTTGGGAGGTGGTGCAGGAGCCTTAAAAACTCCATCATCTTTATGAATTGCCTCCTTTGAAGATAGCCTTACCTATTAATAAGAAAGTGCTAAAATGGGCAGATGTTTTGAGCACGTAAACATACACTAAATACATCAGGAAACAGTACAGGTGTGCAATTGTCAAACTCACATTTTGGGACAGCTTAGTCGTTGCCTGACACTACCAAGTTGTACCTAAGCTGTGTGATGATGTACCTACTCTTAAAAAAATAAATTATCAGAAATTAAGTGCATTTTTAAATATAAAACCCAGTTCTAAGTAGTCAGGAAAGCTCCAGGGGAATTCCAAAACTAAAGAAAAAAAAGTCCTTTCCACTGGTTCCTTAAGCTTTAGGGCAAGTAAACCAATAAAGTTCAGTGTTTAAAAACAATTATTTATTGATACTTACAAGGATCTTACCCCTACACTGGAGCTTCCAGGACTGACTGAGTTGGCTGCTATACTGAAGCATCATTAAGCACAGTGGTCTGGACAGCACTGAGCAATCAGTGTCTCAGAGCATGAGCTGAAAAACTGTGCCCACTGTTCTCATTGCTAATTGCTGGAGGCTACTGCACTGCTGAACTCAGGGTGCAGCTATCAGAAAACCAACCTCTCCAACCTGGTATTCCAAGCTGTATTTTGTCTGTAAGTAGAAGACTACCTATATACATTTTGTAGCACCATTAAAAGTTGCCACACAGAGAATGAGAGGGGCATGGCGTGTGCCTTCGTATGAAGTCAGGGTATTCTCCACACACCAGCCTTGATTTGTATTTGCATTAGTTAATATTTTAGGAACAACATCCTATATAGTATGAAATGCAGCAATACCTATGCTGAACTTAAAAAAAGGTCACAGAGAAACTGATGTTAGGTCTAGAATGACTACTAAAGAGTTCCCAGCCATCTCAAGCAAATATTCTGGTTTTCTCCTTCACCTACTCTTCTGTCTTAATTGGAGGCTGCTATGAGCTTAAGTGTCAGCTTGTCTTCAGATTACTTCTTTGGCACAAACTCAGATGTGAATTACAGAAAACACGGCATACAGGAAACACCTCAAAATTCCAAAATCTAAATGTACAGGTGCCTATGCCAGTGGTCATTTACTCACCCTCTGATTTCTAATGTACTTACTCTGTTAACACAGAAAAAGAGGATTTTTTTTTTTAAGTGTGCCAGAATAAACCAGAATTAACATGCAGGCATAAAGGATACACTATTACTCACTTCAAGTGATATTCTGAGATGAAGCCTTCTCTGCACTGTACAATGACAAGTCAGAATTAAAATATAAGCAAAAACAACCTGCTATGTTACTGCAGTATTCTTTACATGCTGCCTCAATCACTGTGTAGCACTCCAGTATTTGCTCACTTAGGCTCCAGTGGCAAAATGCTAATAAATCATCTGGAAAAGCTGGTTTAAAGGCTGTAGTGGAAGACTCTGATCTTATCAGTCTGTGAACACGTAACATCTACAGAAGTATTTAATCTAAGTCTTGGTTAATGGCCTGCCCTTCAAAGCAAATTCCAAGGCAGCTTCAAGATGCCAAGAAAGAATAGCTGGCATAAGTACTTTGCATGGATGGGTGTCTTACCATACATCTAAAGCAGATTTATCCAAATCTTCAGGTAACAAAATTCTACAGAAATTAGAAGCAGGATCATCTGCACAGGGATTGCCACTGAACATTTAGATCAACACTCATTTATCCTGTAGCTCTTAAATCTTACACACAGATAAATCAAGGTTAAATGACTGAACTATCTTCAGATGTGCATCATAACATGAGGAGCAGATACAAAGTCCCCTAACTGGTTTGTTCAGCTAAACCTCTGTCACAATTCTGAATTAATGTTTTGATGGTTCAAGTTACAAAGTGGAAGTTTAACAGAAGACAAAATGGCTTGTCTGAACATGAAAATCTAGACATTTTCCTAACCTGAAGAAGATATGTTCAAAGTTTGTCTGAGAAGATTTCAGACAAAATCTGCCTTAAAGTTTACTATAGGAGTACTCAGAAATTACCACTATCAGTACAAAGGTTCAGTAAGCAACAAAAGCTTCAGTCCAAATGCATATATTTTACATCAAGAAAAGGGTTTAGGAGAAACCCAGGGCCAAAATTTCTGCTCTCTCCTCAAATGCCAGTGGTAATGGTTATTTTAAAATGAGCCATCTGCATTTTCCAGGCAGCACAGTTAACACTGAAGGAAGGCTGTTCAGAATACTGTGAGGATGCAACTAAAAGCAACTGTAAATCAAAGAGGAGCTAGCATCAGAAAAACACACAGATGGAATTTTAAAAAATAAAGAAAAAAGAAAACAAAACCTACACTGATAACAACAACAAAAGCTGAAGACATAACACTGCAAAAATACCTGCTTTCTGGTTTTCTGCTCTTGGGCAAGTATTGCAAGCAAGGCACCATATGAAATTAAGTTTACTGCCAATGTACAATGCTCTCTTAGCATAATCAGCAACACTTTTTGCATATATATAGAACTCAAATCCCTGGATTCTCAGTGTCTCAAAAGAGTTATTAAAAAAAATATATATTACTTGAAGCCTTAGAACAATCACTGATTTTTGAACAAACAAGTTACTTTAAGAACCATTTTCACCTTTTCTCTGTTTTCTGTAGAGATGCTGATACCAAATCTGTTCATATTAGCATTTCTGTCTGTAAACAGAAAATTTTTTTCAATGTCTAAAGACTCATGTAAGCAATTCACAATAAACTCCATTAGAAAGGACAAATAAATGAAAGTTCTTTCTTTTTGATCTGCAACTTCCTGACAAAATGGAGCCAAACTTTGGTAGATTAGAGAACATAACTTTGTTTTATTTTGTTGTTTGGGTTTTTTTAATCTCTAGATTGAAATTACATGGCAGATCCCATCCTAGTGCATTTCCACTGACAATTTATTTTCTACCAAATACTCAATGGCTTACATCACAAAGTGGATTTCTTTCTGAATTACTGTGACATTACCAGGTAATAAGAACTTGTGTTTCAAAAAGTATCAGTGAAACTTCAAAGGAGATCCACTAAAGTTGAGAAAAAACCCCACCAATCTACTTACTGGAACACTGGGAGTTTTCAAAACTGGTGGTGCTGGCAGACCTTCTGATTCTGGTTGGTTCCAGTGTCTAGCATTATATACAGCTTTTGTGGGAGACTAGAAGACAAAAACACAAGTTTGGATTGTTGTTTTTTTTTTAGCAGATCTACCAGGAGTCACCATATACTTCAAAAACTACCATGGTAATAGTATAGCTAAACAAGTAAAATGAGCTTCATTTTTCCCCTGTCTTCCCAGCAACACAGGTTCTCAATACTGTATGCATCAGAAAATCTGAAAGGTTTAAAGACTTTGAAGCATCTGATGGTTTTAAAGACATACAGACCCATTCAAATGGCAAAAGACATTATATATATATATATATTTCAACAATTTTTCATTTTTTTCTGCTTTTCAAAGGCAAAGGGTCTGCAACCTTCCTATAACCAAAAACAGACAGCTATGAAGGAAAAACATGCTAGCAAACACCACGTCAGTGGAAAATATGACTGGTTTAGAATCAAAATTCAGAATACAGACTTTGAAGCCTGGAGGAACAGAGAACACAAATGAAATGTCTTAATCCATATCAATAAATCAAGATTACTTTTTTTCTTCTTACTCAAAAATATGTCAAGGCAAATAAAAATGCACCACAATTTACTGTCTTTGAATTTTTTGTAAATAAGATATAATTCTTAGAGGAAGCAAAGAAAGAATTATAATTCTAGATTCTGAGTTTCCCAACCTAATGGCATAATAATATACCAGACTAATAAACCATTACAATTTTCACAATTTTGCAACATGCCATATATTGTGTAAACCGTATACACATCTCCTTGTACACACTTATACAGGCTTATAAAAGTGGAGAAAAAAATATTAAAAGTTGGGCATTAAAATTAACATTGTCATAAAACAAAAAACTTTAAGAACAGATACTGGCTTAAGTACAGCCCACAGGGGGGCTATGTGTAGCAAACCAACAAGTATCAGCTATGGATTAAACACCAGTTCCACTAAATGTAACAAGGTTTTGGCATATGAAGAGCTGGAAAGTAGATTTTGTAAGTCAGCACTTTCTGTATTATTGTTAAAACTTTAATGTGATCCATGAGAAAGCCCTAACAAAATTTCAAAGAATATTAGCAAAATTAAAATCTCAGCTAGAAGTTTTCACAGCCCAAAAGAAATGTCAAACACTAAAAAGTATCAGTTTCCAGACAAGAGAAAATCTTCTTTCCCTCTTACAATGAGCTTTGATGTGGGCTTAAGAAACTTAACTTATTTGGTTTTTTAATTATTTTTTTTAAAAGCAGAGCTCATGTACCATTCAGTGAGAAAAATATCATGGCCATCAACTGAATGGTTAAATCTTAATGGTTTTCCAAGGAAGCAGTTTTAAAAAAAACCTTATTTGTAGCCACTATGGCCACACGCAGGATACCAAAGTCAGGGTTTTAATCATTTTTATTTTTAACTTTCCCAAGTAAAAGAACCACTAACTTGTCCAATTTCCTGACAATCTTAAAAAGTTAAACTAAGAAAACAAATAGGGAGACCATGCCATATAGATTCTTATTTGAAAATAAAACACTGACAGAATGGTTAAAAGGTTAACTTTCTTTTCTCCTACACTTTCTTACTGTGAATCTGACTCATAAATAACAATAAACAATGCAAAGGCAACTTAGTAACTAAGATGCTATTTTAATTATAAAAGAGATGATGTCTGTGATGGTAAAGAACCACTGAATATTTTCTAGATACTCACTTTGTTTTCCCAAACTACTCAGAACTGTTCCACAAATTATCTCACTGCCTATTAAGATTGGGAGGAGAATGTAAGTTTCTGTACACAGGATAACTATAGAGAATAACACACTCTATCTAGTAACCACCATGAAAGTAAAGCAAGTATTTAGTATCAGTTTCAGCTAATGCATAATTCTGCTTAACCCTGCAGGGAAGTTTAACTATTACAATTCTGACAGCACTGCACTGCAGCTGCCAGAAGTCCTATTAACATGAGATACTCTTTATTAACAGTCCCAAACCTCACTGGTAGTCTCAAGTATATCCTATCCCAGGTTAAAGGGTACAGAAATATTAATAATCCTGAATTTCCTGTCTGGGAGCTACAAGCAGCACAGCAGCTTTTCAACTCTCCTGAGCAGCAGTGTTGGCTGTGGGCACCCAGTGGGCAGAGGCAACCCACACAAGATCCAGCATTGATGCAGAATAAGGATGAAGCATACAAACAGCTGTGCCACCATAACCAAAAGATTCACACTGCATCAGTGTTTTCTTCAGCAGAGAGCAACAGCTGATGTGTAGGAAAGAGTTCAACAGGGCAAAGAGATAAAGACAATCCCTTGTTAATACCTGGGGCTCAGAGCTTCTCAAGTCAGAAATGGCATTCTTTTTATTTAACCATCAAAAAACGAGCTTTTCATCCCCAATTTGCCTTCATCTCTTACTAAGTCAAAAGCTAAGGCATTGCAAAGTGTTTTGTGACAAGGTACTTCACAGCTTGCTGAGGCACTACCAACAGGATATACAAGAATGTTGCAGTTTACGTAAGAAACCAAATAATGTTAGCAATAAATGTCTGCTCAGAGAAACTAAGCTCCATTTAGAGGTTCATTTAAATGTTCTTTTGTAACAGAACCTGAATTGTAACTGAAAATGTTAAAAAACCATGAAATACCTATAGAAGGAAGGCTAGGTATAGGCAGATATTGGCTAGATGGTAGCTAAGAGCCACCATCCCTTCTAACACTTCACATTTTTAGATGAAACTTATTTTGCTTTTCATTCCTTGTCTTCCCAATAGTATTTCATTAGATAATAGACACTGCTCCCCAGCACCTCTGGTCCAGCATCCTGTCTCACACTGATAGTACACAGCTCAAACACCAAACACATCTGCAAAAATTCAGCATTTCTTTCCAAAGAAATATCTTCTAATAATTTCTAACACATCACACAGACTTTGGAGCCTCTCTTACACCTCACATGGGCATGGAAAATACACCTTTCCTTTACAAACACCTCTAAAGCAACCTTCACATTTTCCCTTGCAGTACAAAACAAAGATGAATTTCTGAAACAACTGCAAAGAAACTGGACCAATATTGATCAATCAGTTCGCGCTGTGCAGAGTTGCTTCAGATTAGTGTGTGACAGAATTGAAGCCAGGAGAAGGATCAAAGATCAAGTGAATGCTGCTGAACAAAGACTTTTCAGGAGGAGCTGATCACAAAAGCAAAGGGGTTTGTTTGGGTTTTTTTGTTCCTTTTTTTTAAAGGCAACTTGTGATAACAAGCTTTCAAGAATTAACACTTATACTTAAGGAGCAGTCACTCAAGAAACTTACTTTCTGTTAAGGACAAGACAACCTTGCAATTATTCAATTGCAGACATTTCTTTAAGAATTCTTCCTCTCAAGATTAACTTAGAACACATGAAAGTGGAAGTACCTCACTCCTTTGAAATCTGTGTTTTTAAGGCAAATAAGTTCTGCAATACTAATCAGCTGTAAGGGCTTCTATAGGTACGAAAAAAGGAAACTCTTCTGCTATTCAGCAGAATTGACAGCTGTTTACACACAGGTGCCAGTGAGCAAGTGAGGGTACAAAGTGTGGCACTCGGCATCAGGTTCTGGGGAATGAAGTAGGATGCAAAACCAGAACTAATGCCAAGGGTTTTACAGAATGCACAGGGCTGTCAGTTTTACAACATCATCTCCAAACGGCATAAACTATGGGTCACACTTATCCTCCCATCCCTGAAAGCCTCGAAGTTGCAATTTTCAGGAGCTGACACTCTGCACATACTGATGCTGCACTGCCTGCCACTCACAGATATCAGAACAGGAGCAAGTAAGAGCCAGGGACAGGAGTCATGCTGCAAATACTGGCAAAACAATAGACAGCAGCTATTTGCAGCTATCCAAGTTAGAAGACAATTGCAAAAGAAAACCCTAAAACATTTTAAACAGATATCCTGGTAAATGCATTATTTATATCTGAAAGGCATTCACTCAGACTGTATATGCCAGGTGCTCATCAAAACTACAAATAAGTTCCAAATACCCCCAATAACAAAAATACTCAGTATTCATAATCACAAAGAGTGTGACTCTGCCCTGTATGCCTCACTTTGAAGAAAAAAGGAACAACTATGTTATACGGCACAGAAATATTCATAATGGACTGGTTCTTTTCAAAAGGGAAAGAAATGAACATCCAGTCAAAGCAAAGAAAAAGAAATCACACTTCAAAACAGGAAGATGGAATAACAATTCAGTTCAGGCTGAGCCACGTGTATTTCACACCAAAAGAAAAGTTAATTTGGACTCTAGGTAAGACAGCAGTTTCCAGCAGACATTAACAGAAGCAAACCAGGATGAAGTCAGTTATTTAGTACTCAAAATGTGAACCAATTCTCCACTATTTGGATCACAGCAATACATTAGTGACACTAACTGACCTCTGGGTGCCATGGACTACTTAATCATGAGCTGCTATAGCACCTGATGCAGTACACAAAAAAAACCACTATGCACACATACCTAGACAACTAAAAGTTGTTAGTCAGAACAGGTCGAAGAGTAGCAGCAGCACGTAACACAGAGAACAAAATGTCACTGAAGCATTTCTTGCAACAGATTTCTGAAGAACTGCAAAATTATTTTTCTTCCCTGAAGCTCAAAAGGCAGCTTACAGGGCTTAACAGGGTCAAAAATCCAACTGAATTTTAAAATTTTAAAATCCAACTGATTTTAATGGGTCAAAAATCCAACTGAGACATTTAATATGAAGCAACAGGACAATTAGATAAACATGAGATTAGTTTCATATCGAAAATAGCTAATGGTGTCCTATATGCTGCTTACACCCAGTGTACTCAAAACTGATCATCACAAAAGGCACATGGTTATTAATTTGGACTGAAACCTATGTTAAGTCTAATTAAAAGTGACAGAGTACAATAGTTTAGATATCTGCATCTACCTGCAAGTAACTGCACTATCACAAACACAGTCTTGTAAAGATTGTTAGACAAGACTCCTGCCTACTTCATTCTTACATAAAGTCAGACACACACATACACACATCACCTCGTGCCACCCTGTTAGTCTCATTTACTAAAAAATTAACAGAAAAGTCTTACAAAAGCACAACAGCAACAAAATTCCAAAGGTCATTTGGTTGCCGTGTGTACCTGCCCACAGAAATGTCTCCATTTGGATCACAGAAACATTTTGCAAATATATCTTCCAAATGTTCTCAGTTACAACACTGGTTTTCATCACCAAGTCCCTGACTGTGCTTCCCCAATTCCCTTCTTATCAAAACAACCTTGAAGTTGCTCTTCCAGAGAGCACCTACCTCATGCCAGCTGGTACTGGGCATCCCCTAAAGCAGATGAGAATAAAGCTAATTCAAAGTAATAACTTCTGGATGTGTATAGTGGGGACACTGGGCCCTCAGCACCAACTCTTTCCTTCTCAAGATGTGCTCATGCACTATTATTTCATGTATGTACAGCCAGAGCTGAATGAACCAACCACACTCATACATTACATGGGAGCTGTGAAGACAATTTTGCATATTCATCTGCATATAAATTAAGTTCCCAATGGCAAATGAAATTGGAGTATTTTAATCACTTTGAGCATTTTTCACTATTTTAGAACTTTCTACAGGACCAACACCTTGTGCAATGTAATGTTTATCCTATACTGTTATCCCGTGTTGCTTAATTACTAAAACACTGAGTTAATTACTGGGAACTACGTAACTGATGGGGGGAAGGCAATGCAAAAATGCAAGAGAGAACGTAGTTTCAAAAAGGCATCTTTGTGTCTTGCTTAAAAGTTAGTATCAGTAGGAGTGGGAAGTACAAAACACAGTTTCCACTGTGACATTAAACATTTCCCATTCAACTTGATATTTCTATTTCAGAAAAGTCTAAGTGCATGCAAGGGGAGAAGGATTTCCATGCTTATTTTCATTTGTTCCTCTTGCTTCTATGGGGACTTAGCCTGTTACTTTGACACTGAGCTTCACATCCTCGGAACAAATCTATTAAAAAAACCCTAAAACTTAATGGTAACATTTTTCTTGACAGTGCAAAGGGAAAGAAAAGCACTTCTAACAACAATGCAACAGATGAGGACTCAGTTTTTCTAGGTGAAAGCATCTGAGCTAGGCATGTATCAGAATGCACCCTTCTTCACAACAGTTCAATATGAAGGAGTGGGAGGAAAATAATTTTGATGAGCATCAAACAATTCTCTTGAAATTAACAGAGCAACTCTTGGCATTTGCTTTCCTTCTGAGATGGCTTCAAGGTATATGTCCCAACTCAATTCAGTAAAATTACAGGGGCTACTTAACTTCAAATTATGTGACTAATCTATAAGTCTGCCAGTTTCGATTAGGATCCTGCTTACTAACTTAAAATTAAGGACTGGGTTTGGTCTATTTATATTAACAATGGGAAAATAAAATAATCCCTAAATGGTAAGCACCAGGAAGCCAGTATTAAACTAAGGGCAACAAAGCTCATTAAGGGCCTGGAGCACAAGTCCTGTGAGGAGCAGCTGAGGGAGCTGGGGGTGTTTAGTCTGGAGAAGAGGAGGCTGAGAGGAGACCCTGGAGCTCTCTTCAACTACCTCCAGAGGAGGCTGGAGTGAGGAGGGAAACAGCCTCTGCTCATTATTAAACTGTGATAAGACCAGAGGAAATGGATGGGAGCAGTACCAGGGGAGGTTTAGGCTGGGTGTTAGGAAATACATTTTCACTGAGAGGGTTGTCAGGCATTGGAAAGGCCTTCCCAGGACAGTGCTGGAGTCACCATCCCTGGAGGCATTTAAAAGGCATTTGGACCTGGTCCTTAAGGACATGGTTTGGTAGCTGACTGTGGTGTTAGTCAAAGGTTGGAGTGGATGATCTTGGAGGTCTCTTCCAACCTAAACATTCTGTGATTCTGTGTAAATAAATATGCTTACCAAAGACTGGTTTTGAAATGGTTAAGTGAAATAGCTGTATCAACATGAAGCTTTGGTTTTTGATAAATCAACTAATCAGAAAAGAGATTTAGTCCTCCCTTTTATAATATTTTTGCTTTTTAAAAAATTCTTTTAATTCCAGCAATATAAAACTTGCTTAAAATACATCCACTGCTTATAACTGGATTGCACCTAGGGCAGCTCATCTCTTGTGCATCAACCCAACAGCTGAACATTAAAACCACTTCACTTCAGGTGTAGGGTGACCATCTGCCAGAAGCAACAACCAGTAAATTAATGAACTGTAGAAGCAGCAACTGCTGTCACAGTTTGTCAGATCTGACCACTGTTGTTTGTCAAACTGCTGCTGAAACAGATCGGTGGCTTATCACTAAACTGATACAAGACATTTCACACAGTATTTTTATTGTCAAAATTGAGCTCGACTCCTCAGAGTCAAAATAGCAAATGTAAACTAATAATCTTTCCTATCACAAAAATCTGCAGTTTTAACATTCTAAATTAGGATGCAGACAGCAGCTCAGTGTGTGTGGTATCAGCATTTTAGTAACACTGAAAAAATGCTTTGTTACGCTTTGTTCATCTTTTTGGTAGGACACTCTTTTCCTAAAGGTTACACAACAAAGACAAGCAGTTATTTTAAAAATTAAGTCTGATTAGTACACTCTGGTACTACCATTAAATGTACCGAAAAGACTATGACTGACAGCAAAGCTTTAGAATTATACTCCCACTGCTGCTTTTCCAGGACTACTCACTACAAATAAGCTATGGGAAAATCATTAATAAAACCACCTGAGGTTCTACACTTAAGACAGATGAGTCGTCACATACATTAAATCTTAAAATATTTTTTAAAAGACTCACCACAAAGAAAAAAAAAAAGCCAAAAGCCCCAACTTTAAAAAAATTTGATTGGGGGAAATGCAGATTCATTTGCAAGTAAGCAAAAATAAATGTTACTTGCAGAGTATCTTTGATAAACATCTACTGCAAAGTATAATACAAGCTAAGTGGAAAACTACAGATCACAGCATAGCCTGGTTTCTCTCCCCTCCCCCCCCACCCCACGTCATTGTCTTACTATCTGTAAGATTACTAAGTCAAACCAAGAGCCGTGCCTGGCTTCCTACTTCTTCAATTTCAAAACACTTTCAGAAGATCAGGTACAAGTATTTCACTTTGGACTTTAAATAAATTTAGGCACAGCATTTCTTTCAAACTGGTATTTATTGCTTCTTCCAGTCGGCACAAAGCACGAGTGGAAAAAGCCCCCATCAAGCAGTAAAAAATCTCATAGATTATACTCTTAAATTTACAATACAGCAAATCCTATTAGGAACAACAGGGTCATAAATAAGATTTTCAAGCAATGACAGTTTCTCACAGTGCCTAAAATTTATAGCAGGAATGGGGCAACTCTATGAAAACAACCTACTCACAGAAAAAGAACTGCATACAGGACTGAAAAATAAACTCGCAATTCAACAATTAACTCTGGACTAGCTGCAGACCAACCAAATTACACAATTTTTTTTTTTTTTTTTTTTTTTTGCTGGTTCAGCACTTGGTAACTGGGAATCAGTGCTCTTCATGCAGTAACTATTTAACACATCCCTCCAACCCATCTGCCCACAAGGCACATTCAGAAATCTTGCATACATTTCAGTACCTTGCTGGACACAACACACAGCAGTTATTCATAAAACTTGAATAAAACATGAAAAGCAATAAAATTGGCTACACAGTTATGACTGAGTCTAGTTTTTATCTTGGACACAGAGTTCAGAAGCAGTCTGCTAGCTAAGCTGTGTCTGAACTCAGCAATGATTTCATTCATGTACTCAACACCACTGTCATGACTATCTCCATTAACGTCACTTGATCAAAGTAATGCACCTAATCCTGCTCACACCAGCTGGTTTAGTGAGCATCTCGGTTGCAATGTTGACTTAACCAGGTTAAAACAACTTAATCTCTCCTTCTTTGGTTCCCTCAGCTGAGTAGATACAATTGTTTATAGACTCCCAGCGAACCACAGTGAGATTTATGTTAAATGTTTCCTTTTAGTGGGATATTTTTTTACAAACAGAGGGGTTGTTCAATTTAGTTCAACAGACAACTTTGGGACATGGAAGGAGAAAGGGAACACAAGTGAGAAGGTGGGGCAAAAGGAGAGCTTCAGCAAATAGTTCTGCCAGTATTTTTTGTCTTTTTCAGGCAAAAACAGTCCTTACAGTAGGCTGGGGTTTTGTTGGATTTGTGGGATTTGTGGTTTTTTGTTGTTTTTTTTTAATGGATAATACAAGAAGATCTCAGCTTTTCCTGACAAATTCCACACTAGTGGAATTACTCTGAAGCAATGCCACTATTAAAAACAAGGAAAGTGCTCTGCATAGAGAACTCTGTGGTCCAGGTACTTGAGTGAGTGTTCCAAGGGACAGGCTATGATAGTCAAAAGTTAAGGGCAAAGAAGTTTTTCCATACCTTTTCCTGTACAACCCAATGTGAGACGAACAAGGGGAAAAAAAAAGAGACACACTGCTGTAATGTTCCTCTCCACAGTCACAAAACTGACAGGTTTTCCAGAGCTCAACATGAGAGTTTAGAGGACTTTAGAGGACTAAACTCTCTAGAGACCAGTTCTCCAACTTAAAAATATAAATTTTTCTTTTCTTACAGATTCCTATTTCCAGGCATCCATCATCTGCATAAGACCATGGGGAACTATTCCCAATAATTTCTGCAAGAACTGATTCCTCTTAGTTGCTGACTCTAGCCCGAATCTGTGGCGAGAGGGGCAGGAACAAGAAATCTCAGAAAAGAATTTTTATGGCCCCTCTTTTCAAAACTTTAGTCTGAGTAGATTTGGACCACAGCAACAAAAAAGTTGTATACCTTACTGGTTTGTGACTGATATCTGAGAATTGGTTTCTTCTGTAGAAGGGGAACTAAGCTCAAAGGGACCACGAGGTGGGCACATGACAGCCCCATGGAGTTCCCAGGCTTGCATGCTAGAGCTTGAGTTACTGAACCGGTTGAATTAAAATTGTCAACAGCTGCAAACAAACTTTTGCAGATGTTATTCATGTATGCCTCACACCCATAATTTGCAAGTCAAGTAATGCCAATATTTATGTACTGTAAGTACATAATTATGTTGCTATGGAAGATAATATTCTCCTGCAAGTCAGACTCAGGATAAAGAGCTTTAATTCACTTAAAAGCAGAATTCTGGTTGAGACTTTACATACCTATCATACTACAGCCTTAATACTCGTTACTGTGTGTGTGAACAGCCAGTGAGTTCAGTGAGACTCTTTGCATTAGAGGCAGGCTTTAAAAATATTGCTATTCACTAAGTCAACAATGTCTTCAGTCTTTCATTACATACACTCAAAATTTCAAGAACTGGACTTTTACCATTAGAGTACAATGGTCAGGTTTCAAAAGCACAGACATGGGCAAGAGCTCTGATAACTACAAACTGGAAAAAATACTTGTTTTCTGAACCTACTGAAGTTTAACAGTGCCACCTGCTACTTCCTGAGTAACAGTACTGTTTACTTCTCAGCTCAGTGTGATGCAAACTGCCATAACATCATCACCTAGCAGAAAATCATTAATAATGTGTCTGCTAGTTTCTACAAGGCAAAAAAATGGTGATGAGACAGCACAAGAAATTCCAGAGGTCTGGTTTGGATTTTTTCTAGATGACATAGTTATGGTCAGGTTAATAATTTTAGTTCATTTTTTTCATTCCCATAATGAAAACTCTTTAAAGATGCAACAGAGATTAATTACAGCATCTCTAATTACCATCAAAACAAGCTTTACAAACCTTTTTAATAACTCCATGGAGCAGCCATATGAGTAGAGAAAACTGAAGTTTACAATCTGAATTGCAACTACAGCAATTCCTACTTCTAGGTCCATTATATCACTCCGGGGTCAAAAAGACTCCTTCCCTGCTTCCCACTGGAATCAAATTTATTTCCAACTGAGAATATTCTGGAGTTGAAATAATTTTCTCTCATGTAGTATGATATTGCAGTAGGCTTTTTTCCTACATAATTTCATGATATATACATCCAAAATTAATTAAAACAGTTTTCGTATTAATCCTCAGGCATTTCAAGTATAAAAATGTAACATGAAATACATTAAATTAAACAGTATTTGAAGCATATAAATATTTAAACATTACAAAAATATCCATATTTACTGGAATACCAACAGCTTTTTTTATGCTGCTTAAAAATACAGCATGAAAGGTACAGTTAAATTTGCATTCCCTCTACTTGTTTCTCAGTCTATGGTAACACTTTCACTGTTAGGAAGCTGATTTTTTTAAAAAAATACTATTTAATTAGCAGAAACTGAGGTACTATCCTCTTCAAGAAATAACCATTTCAGTTCTGAAAAGACCCTCCCTGCTTACCAATAGCCTGACTTCAAACTCTGGAAGCAAGGGTTAGCAGCTGAGTCCTTCCCATTCTGTCTAAAGTCATGAAGCAACAAGAAGCAAAACATCTTTTCAAAAGGGCATTACAACTGACAGTACTTACTGGTCATGTGTGCTCCCAAATGAAAATACTCCCTTGCATGTATTAAGGAATCAAGTAAACTTTTCCTCCATCCTCCACCCACAAATTCACGTATTTAAGTGGAAAACAATCATATATCAACACATCCAGGGAGACAGAAATTTTATTGTTCTGGAAGACCAGTGAAACTCATGTATATCATAAGTAATCTGCTACCTTTATGAGAAATTATGGATGCAATTTAATAATTAGAATTGTCTAGGAAAAATAAGAAGGATTTTTTTTTTTTTTAATTCTTAAAGCTGCTGAACACATTCTGAGTACACACACAAGTTTGTATTTTAATGTGCAACCACTGGGTCTTGCAAAAATTATGGAATTCAAAGGGAAAGGAGAAATACAAAGTACATTTCCCCATTCAGTTACCTCTCTCTTTTTACAACAGTTCTGGATTACAGTGACAGTATAATGACAGTACAATGACAGCTCCTCTCTTTGCCAGGCAATGGTAAGGTGTTATGCAAAAAGAAAATGAAAATGCCTTAAGCATCCTGGACTATCAAGTCATAAAAACTTAATTTAACAGAGATTGCATGGATCTCACTACTGCAAACTTTCACCTAATAGTTAAACACCCTTTTCACTGTATGCACATTTTTAAAAGCCTCTAAATACTGAGCAACCTGTAATAACAGGTAAGACAAACCACACCTAGCATCAACAAAATGAATAAGCTCCATTCAGAGTGTCAAAGGGCAAATTCATACTGAATACACAACTGGGGTATACAGGGGGGGATCTGGGGCTGCTTTTCTTTTTTTTAATTAAAAAGAAATTACATTTTTCCACATGCTATGAATACACTTGTCCTTATAAAGACCACACCAATAACAAATTTGAAGCTTGCAGAAAAGTTCAGTCCTATTATATATTTCTGAGCAAAGGGAGAAGAAAAAAACCAAATCACACAACATGTAATGGTGCTTTGCTTTAAAAATCATTGAGAGGAATGCATCTAGGTTGCACATTCCTCTAGTGCATCCCCAGACTTGCACCTGAAAAGGGAAATTCATACAAAAAGTTTACACTTGAAGGTTTTACTTTACCAGATAGTCTAAAAAGCCATGAAATTATCTCAAGTGAAGATATAAACTGGGAAAACAAAACTGAAGAGTTACTTAAAACCAGAACTTGGTCTCAGCATTGTTACTCACCCGCTTTGGCCCACTGAAAATCTTCCTGGTGTTTTCTTTAGATTTATCACCTTGTTTGTTTGTGGTCTTCTTATTGCTTTCAGGCACACCAGATGCATCCTCTGAAAACTCTAGATCTGTAAAAGGTAAATAAAGGTATGAAACAACCATTTTGAAAGCTGTTGAACTGCTAGAGGATTTCTTGCATCTGACATTTCCTCATGCAGAGCCTCTGAAATTGTATAATAATCTTCAGCAGAAAAAACAGCTTTGAAGACAAACAGTTCAGAATGGAGCTCAGGTCTACTGACTGGACTGTCATTGCAGGTAAGACATATCAAGGTACATGGTCACAATGACACAGCACCTCTTGCCCATTGTGTAAGTTTCACATTATTATTTCCCATTTTATACTCCTGTGAATACCCGTGCATCTGTCACATGTGCTGACTTACTGCTTACAGCTACAACTCGGAGCAGAAGTGAATTAAACAGTAAATGGGGCTCCCCAAAAGTGTAAGATTAAAAGTTTTAAAAGATGACATCCCAGTACAATTAGAGGACTGAAGAATTTATCCCATTTCACTTCTCATGAAGGCAGTCTATTTATTTATTCTCCTATAAATTGTATTTAAAAAATAGTTGTCAGCTCAGAAAGGAGTCAGCCAAAAAGAACTACTGGTTCTTTCAGTGTATTCAATACTTGCCTTACCAGTAGTTCTGGTACTCAGGTTTGGTCTCCCTTAAAGACAGCTTATGTTCTTTCACTTGCCACAAACCAGAAGTTACAATAAATTTGAAGACAGAAATAATGACAGGCATAGAGAAGCACTGTGTCACCTGATAAACAGTTCAGAACACCAATCTATTCCAGAGAAGCTGCTTTTATTTGAAAACTACACTGCAAAATAAGCAGGTTTGATCAATTACTCTAATCCCACATGCACTCAAATCCAGTGAGGAGGACTGGCCAAGTGCCTAGGAAAGGAGGCTATTAGGTAAGCAAATTTCTAACAGCACTTTCAAGGACCCAAAACTTAACCTAGTCTGGGGGATATATGTATTCTTTGAAAAAGGCTCAAAGGTTTCCTAAATGGCAGTAAACTCCAATGGCCTCAGGAGAACCAGGGTAGGCAGTACGACCACTGCAAGGCACCTTTCAGAACCAGCCTCTCATATCCCAGCCCACTGATTTTCAGTTTAGTTCAGTTTAGAAGATGAAAAAACCCCACTCTGAAAATAGCTGACTTTAACAGATATTTTGACAAAGTTAGACTAAAAGAAAAAGAATATCACAGACCAATTCCCATTAACTTAAAACAAAGTAAAACTATATAAAAGTTAACTTAATCCTTTGATGGAACTTACCAATTAAAGGAGTTAAATCAAAATTGCTTTCATACGCATCCTTACAAATCTTGAAATACTTTTGAAAAAGCCAGGCCCTGAATGCAATTGCCAAGGAAAGTAAAACTAAGAGAACTGGACATTCCCATTGTAGATTAAAAGCTAAAAAGTTACTCACTTGACTTCAGTAATTACACACATGCCAGCTGTTTTAGAAAAGAAAGATGCGTTCTCATCCACCAAATCAATACAATTTGTACCTTGCACTAAGATTTGGAGCTGGTATTGTGATACATAATTATTGTAGTGCTCTGTTCCAACTAAGCCATAAATTTTAAATCACCTCAGTATCTTTGTTTGACTCCTATATGATCTTGAATCACCCCATTTAAATTAGGCCATTTTATATTCACAGAAACTTCCTGATAAAGACATTTCAACTCCTACTTACAACGGGATAATTTTGCATTTTTTGATGTTGCTAGCATATCAGACACTTCTATGATTCTGGAATGCTTTTAGTTGAGCAATGCTGTTTGTAGCCCTCCAGGTATGCTAAAAGCACTCTGCATACAAACTTCACCAGATTTTCAAATCTAAACTGAATAGGGTGAGGGGGAAAAGCCTTTTATTAACATTCACTTAACCAGGCAAAGACAGGAGAAGTCTGGTAAGCACTGACACTAACAAAGCTTGTTTTCCACTACCTCTCCCTTTCATGGATATTTCTACTCCCCCTTATTCCCCCCCACCTCACAGAAAACGAGGCCTTTTTCTCAATATGGGAGCATGTAAGGCCTTTTCTCAGCCATTTTCAAGACATTTATAATATTTGGTGTAACATGCCTGTCTCGACTGAACTTGAAAGACGTTCAAAGACCAAGCAGAAGCCACCACCACAGTAAATTTCCAGAGGAGAAACAACCCAGTTTTGTGCCTGAGGGTATTTCTGCAGAAGATTTTTAAGTCCCAACAAGACACTGCAATTGAGGAACTCTTAACTAGATAAAAATATTTACCTAATTAAGGTGATTTGGTTTTTGAAGAGATGCAAAGGAAGAAAAAAAGTAGAGCAAGTTTGCTCATCAGAAATGAACTGAGTGATAGATGCTGACAAACAACAACTATTTTATTATCCATAAAGATTACAAAAATCTCATCTTGATCACTGAAAGGAAAACGAATTCATGACAAAAGGGGTTAGTTCTATATAAGAACTGATGTACAAAGTAAAAGGCTAAGATGCAATACTTAGAGTGCAGTAACAGGACAACTACCACTGTCACTTATATCAGGAATATTGTAGTTCATCATTACAACAGTAGTAAAAACAAGCATGTTAGAGAGATCTTTATACCTTCTCTCAGTGGAAGGTTTCAGGGTAGCTGCTCTACCCTGTTTATATCAATCTACATAAAGATACAGAAAAGTTTTGTTTTAGTCAGCTTTTTCTGTTCTTCTTTTATGCCTGCCATCTTCTCTAACACTTTTACTGTCATTAGCCAAAATGAAATGTAATAAGATAAGCATTAACATAGTCCTAGGCATCCCACTTGAACAGGTAGGAAATAAAACATTTT